>NC_045434.1:206439374-206439900 GCF_002776525.5 Piliocolobus tephrosceles | reverse complement strand
TCAAGCCTGTAATCCCAGCACTTTGGGAGGCCGAGACGGGCGGATCACGAGGTCAGGAGATGGAGACCATCCTGGCTAACACGGTGAAACCCCGTCTCTACTAAAAAATACAAAAAACTAGCCGGGTGACGTGGTGGGCGCCTATAGTCCCAGCTACTCGGGAGGCTGAGGCAGGAGAATGGCGTGAACCTGGGAAGCAGAGGTTGCAGTGAGCTGAGATCCGGCCACTGCACTCCAGCCTGGGTGACAGCGAGACTCCGTCTCAAAAAAAAAAAAAAAAGAAAGAAGTACTGACTGGGCATGGCGGCTCACACCTGTAATCCCAGCACTTTGGGAGGCCAAGGTGGGCAGATCACGAGGTCAGGAGTTCAAGACCAGCCTGACCAACATGGTGAAACCCTGTCACTACTAAAAATGCAAAAATTAGCTGGACATGGTAGCGCCTGCCTGTAGTCCCAGCTGCTCAGGAGGCTGAGGCAGGAGAATCGCTTGAACCTGGGAGGCGGAGGTTGCAGTGAGCCGAGAT
>NC_045434.1:206433319-206439274 GCF_002776525.5 Piliocolobus tephrosceles | reverse complement strand
CTCAAAAAAAAAAAAAAAAAAAGACAGATGAGATGGGTCCCAGCCCCACTGAACACAGTTCTCAATTCAGACAATCTCCAGTGATGCTGGGAAACCAGGTCTCATTACACAGGTCTCTCCACCTGCTCCTGCCAGGAAGAAATAGACATCTCTGCTTATAGCTGCTAGTGCAGTCCCATAGCAACGGGACTGAAATAGCTCAGGAGGTGAACACCAGCCAGCCCGAGTTCTGACAGCTAATTAATTTATGTGGTTGTGGCATGAACGCCTCCCAAGCATGGGTTTCTTTGCTTCTAGGAAATTCGCCCCCGTCTGCAGCATCTGTGAAAATCCCATCATTCCTCGGGATGGGAAAGATGCCTTCAAAATCGAGTGCATGGGAAGAAACTTCCATGAAAATTGCTATAGGTGTGAGGTGAGTAGAGTCCAGGTGATTTAATAATATTCCATCGCTGCATGCCAGGCCCTTGGCTGGGTTGCTTGGACATGGGGACAGGTCAGGGTAGGGGCTGTACTCTCAAATTGCTCACTGTCCGGTAGGAGAAACAAAAGATGCTGGAAATACAACTGTAGTCTATTATCAACTCTTTGCGTTCATGATAAGAAACCAAACTCAAGTTGCTTTCTACAAAAAAGAGAATCTGTTGGCTAATGGTGGTGGGATCACTGATGGTATTGAGTGATGGCATCAGGACATCAGGACTTTCTCCATCTTTCTTTCACTGCAACCTCCGCCTTCTGGGTTCAGCAATTCTCCTGCCTCAGCCTCCCAAGCATCTGGAATTACAGGCATGCACCACCACACCTGGCTAGTTTTTGTATTTTTAGTAGAGATGGGGTTTCACCATGTTGGCCAGGTGGGTCTCAGGTGATCCGTCCACCTCCGCCTCCCAAAGTGCTGGGATTACAGGCATGAGCCAACGCTCCCGGCCTCTTTTCCATCTCTTGGCTCTGCCTTTTTTGTGTGTTTGCTTCATTTTTGCTGCCTGTGGGCTGGCCTTCTCTGTGGGGAGGTGGGGCACAGTGCATGGGCAGAGGTGACCCAGGTTTACATCTCCCCAGCTTAGAAACCCTAGGGGAAAGACAGAGCACATCACATCCAGGGAAGCCAGACAGTCCCTAGAAGGCCTCTAATCACCCCAGCTAGGGTCACATGCCCATTCAGGGCCAGTCACTGTGGCTGGGTGCTAGGATTGATAACCCCTGGGGCCAGGGAGGCAGAACCACATAAAAAAAGAGGGGTTGCCGGGCGCGGTGGCTCAAGCCTGTAATCCCAGCACTTTGGGAGGCCGAGGCGGGCGGATCACGAGGTCAGGAGATCGAGACCATCCTGGCTAACACGGTGAAACCCCGTCTCTACTAAAAATACAAAAAATTAGCTGGGCGAGGTGGTGGGCGCCTGTAGTCCCAGCTACTGGGGAGGCTGAGGCAGGAGAATGGCGTGAACCCAAGAGGCAGAGCTTGCAGTGAGCTGAGATCCGGCCACTGCACTCCAGCCTGGGTGACAGAGCGAGACTCTGTCTCAAAAAAAAAAAAAAAAAAAAAAAAAAGAGGGGTTGCTACAACCGGAGTAAGGGAGAAGAGGATGCTGGACAGATCTACACCACAGTACCTTTTCCAGGTGCCAGGCAAGAGAATGTAGAAATCAGCTTTGGGGGCCTGGTGCAGGGGCTCACATCTGCAATCCCAGCACTTTGGGAAGCTGAGATGGGTGGATTACTTGAGCTAAGGAGTTCAAGACTAGCCTGAGCAACATGGTGAAACCCCATCTTAAAAAAAATAAAATAAAATAAAAAATAAATCAGCGTTGGCATAAAGAAGGCAGTGATGGTCTAACCAGGGTGGTAGAATCAAAGACACTCATGTAGAAAGCAATGCTTGACTGGGCCTTGCAGGACGAGGAGGAGTTTGCCAGATATTCATAGAGGGGAGAAGAAGTCCAGAAAGGGGAAAAGAGCTGTAAAAATCCACAGTAGCATAAGCAAGCCTGAAGAATCAGAAGAAGTGGAAGCTTCTTTTCCTTTTCCTTTTTTTTTTTTGAGATGGAGTTTCACTCGTGTTGCCCAGGCTGGAGTGCAATGGTGCAGTCTCGGCTCACCGCAACCTCCACCTCCTGGGTTCAAGGGATTCTCCTGCCTCAGCCTCCCAAGTAATTGGGATTACAGGCATGCACCACCACACCCAGCTAATTTTTTGTATTTTTAGTAAAGACGTGGTTTCTCCATGTTGGTCAGTCTGGTCTCAAACTCCTGACCTCAGGTGATCTGCCCACCTTGGCCTCCCAAAGTGCTGGGATTACAGGCATGAGCCACTGTGCCCGGCCTTTTTCTTTTTTTTTTTTTTTTGGAGACAGTCTTACTCTCTTGCAGGCTAGAGTGCAGTGGTACGATCTTGGCTTACTGCAACCTCCAGCTCCTTGGTTCAAGCAATTCTCCCTGCTTCAGCCTCCTGAGTAGCTGGGATTACAGGTGCCCGCCACCACGCCCGGCTAATTTTTTTGCTATTTTTTAGTAGAGATGGGATTTCACTCTGTTAGCCAGGATGGTCTCGATCTCATGACCCCGTGATCCGCCCGCCTCAGCCTCCCCAAGTGCTGGGATTACAGGCATGAGCCACTGCGCCCAGCCTTTGTTTTTAATAGAGACAGAGACTGGAGTCAGGCTGGAGTGCGGTAGTATAATCATAGCTCACTGTAGCCTTGAAATTTTGGGCTCAAGCAGTTCTCTCACCTTAGCATCCTGAGTAACTGTAAGTACAGGTGCGCACCACCACACCCAGCTAATTTTTTTTATTTTTTAAATTTTTGTAGAGATGACTTCTCTACAAAAATCTGCCCAGGCTGGTCTTGAACTCCTGGGCTCAAGCGATCCTCTCACCTTGGCCTCCCAAAGTGCTGAGATCACATGCGTGAGCCACTACCTATGGCCTGAAATTCTTAATTTTTTTTTTTTTTTAAGAGACTGAGTCTCACTTTGTTACCCAAGCTGGAGTACAGTGGCACTATCTCAGCTCACTGCAACCTCTGCCTCTCAGGTTCAAGCAACTCTCTTGCCTCAGCCTCCCGAGTAGCTGGAATGACAGGCTCACACTACCGTGCCCAGGTAATTTTTGTATTTTTAGTAGAGACGGGGTTTCGCCATGTTGACCAGGCTGGTGTTAAACTCCTGATCTCAAGTGATCCGCCTGCCTTGGCCTCCCAAAGTGCTGGGTGGCGTGAGCCACCACACCCAGCCAAAATTCTTAATTTCTGAACAAGGGGCCCCACATTTTTATTTTGTCCAAGATCCTACAAATTATGTAGTCAGTCCTGCTGAAGAGGCTCAGAAATCCTCTCCCACCCCTTCTACTGCCGGCTCCTTGTCACTGAAGCTTCTGTCTTCTCCGGTGATGGTGACAAGATGGCAACTTTTATAGGGGGGACCTAAGTGGAGAGCCCCAGAGCAGATCTCTTACGCGATGAGTATTTCGAAACACTTGTTCACTCCCACTTATATAAACAGATACTGGGACCCAGAGACTATTTTCACTGAGGTTGTCAAAGGAGCTGGGTAGAGAAGTTGATAAATTGCTGCGTAATTACATTGTCTTTGTTGGTTATAGTTCAAAGTCCTGCTGATAGCGCATTTTGAAAGCCCAATGAGGAAGTTTAAATGCTGTTAACCCCACCATTGTCCTAATGAGTCCAGCAGTGACTGGCACTTTCCTGAGCCAGGAAGTCAGGAAGCGAATAAACCCCCACAGTGGTCTTGATGACTTGGCCAAGGGTGGTGTAGTAAGTCGGCATTTGGACTCCAGAAGTTATGTCAGAAGATGAGGCTTCTTGACCAGGCACGGTGGCTCATGCTGGTAATCCCAGCACTTCGGGAGGCCCAGGCGGATGGATCACTTGCATTCAGGAGTTCAAGACCAGCCTGGCCAACATGGTGAAACCTGGTTTCTACTAAAAATACAAAAATTAGGCCAGGTACAGTGGCTCACTCCTGTAATCCCAGCACTTTGGGAGGTTGAGGCAGGCGGATCACAAGGTCAAGAGATGGAGACCATCCTGGTCAACATGGTGAAATCCCATCTCTACTAAGAATACAAAAATTACCTGGGTGTGGTGGTGTGTGTCTGTAGTCCCAGCTACTCGGGAAGGTGAGGCAGGAGAATTGCTTGAATCTGGGGGGCAGGGGTTGCAGTGGGCCGAGATTGCACCACTGGGCTCCACACTGGCGACAGAGTAAGACTCCATCTCAAAAAAAAAAAAATTAGCTGGGTATGGTGGCGCACGCCTGCAGTCCCAGCTACTTGGGAGGCTAAGGCAGGAGAATCGCTTGAACCCAGGAGGCAGAGGTTGCAGTGAGCCGAGATTGTGCCACTGCACTCTAGCCATCTACCCTGGGCAATAGAGCAAGATTCCATCTCAAAAAAAAAAAGTGAGGCTCTTGAAACACAGCAGCCTGGAAGGAGTTGAGTGCTGTTACCTAAGAAGAAAATGGGTTTCCATGCACTGCCCACACCCACATCTCACCATTTCTACTTGCTTTGGGGTCCATATTATTTATGACTATTGTTGGAAGGATAACAGTGCTTTTATATATAGGTAGTATTTTTAAATTTATAAAATGCTTTCATTGACATCACCTTGTTTAATCCTAGTGACAGTCTTGTGAGATGGGATTTATTGTCCCCATTAAGATGGGGAAACTGGTGGGGTGCAGTGGCTCACACCTGTGATCCCAGCACTTTGGGAGGCTGAGGCAGGAGGATCACTTGAGCCCAGGAGTTCAAAGCCAGCCTGCACAGTAAGACCTCATCTTACAAAAAATTTGAAAAAATTAGCCAGGCATGGTTGCACCCATCTGTAGTTCCAGCTACTTCGGAAGCTGAGGCAGGAGGATTGCTTGAGCCTGGCAGGTGGAGGCTGCAGTGAGCCATGATCATGCCACTGCACTCTAGCCTGGGTGACAGAGCGAGACCTTATCTTTAAAAAAAAAGGGGGGGGGGGAATAGGCAAACAGTCTCAGAAAACTGGTTCTAGCCATGCTTGTGTGGGCTGGGTTCAGTGAGGTTTCAGCCACCGCACAGCTGCCTTGCAGAGGTTGTGAGACTTGGTGGTAGATGAGGTGTTTTCTCCAGTTGATTCTAATTTGGGAGGGGTCTGACGTGGCCCTCCAGCATGTGTTACAATGCCAAACAGGTGGCACAGATGCTGCAATTGTGTAGCCCGTGGTCCACTTGAGAGACCCAAGTGGCCTTGCAGGGAGGAGACACACAGGAGCACCTCACCCAGCTGACCATGGAGCAAGGCAGATTGCAGACCCTGGTCCCTACGGCATCAGGAGGCCCACCTGTGACCCCAAAGTAGTCCCTATAGGGATTCTTTTTTTCTTTCTTTTGAGACGGACTCTCACCCTGTCTTCCAGGCTTGAGTGCAATGTCATGATCTCAGCAACCTCCGCCTCCCGGGTTCAAACAATTCTCCTGCCTCAGCCTCATGAGTAGCTGGGATTACAAGCACCCGCCACCACGCCCAGCTAATTTTTATATTTTTTGTAGAGGTGGGGTTTCATCATGCTGGCCAGGCTGGTCTTGAACTCCTGACCTCTTGATCCATCCGCCTCGGCCTCCCGAAGTGCTAGGCTTATAGGGGTAAGCCACCGCGCCCGGCCCCCTGTAAGGACTCTTTTGTGGGATCAACGCAGCTTCCAAAGGGTGCCCAGAACCAAGTCTCTGTACAAATTGTCCCCTCGGTTACTCTCCAGCATGTGCCCAGGTGAGGTTTCTGGGGCAGAACAGTGATGTTGGTAGAGTTTGGGCCCTGAGTCCCAGTCCCTGTGTTCCTCATTCTGAAATCCTTTGGTGATTCGAAAAATAGAAAATCCTAATGTTGGCCAGGCACGGTGGCTCACGCCTGTAATCCCAACACTTTGGGAGGCTGAGGCAGGAGGATCACTTGAGCCCAGGAGTTCA
>NC_045434.1:206410324-206423319 GCF_002776525.5 Piliocolobus tephrosceles | reverse complement strand
AAAAAAAAACAGCGGGCAAGAGTTTAAGACCAGCCTGGCCAACACGGTGAAAACTTTTCTCTCTAAAAATACAAAAAGTAGCCAGGTGGGGTGGTGGGCACCTGTAGTCCAAGCTGCTTGGGAGGCTGACGTGGGAGAATCACTTGAACCCAGGAGGCGGAGGTTGTCGTGAGCCAAGATCGCAACACTGCACTCCAGCCTGGGTGACAGAGTAAGAGTCTTGTCTTAAGAAAAAAAAAAAAAAGGCCGGGCGCGGTGGTTCAAGCCTGTAATCTCAGCACTTTGGGAGGCCGAGACGGGCGTATCACGAGGTCAGGAGATCGAGATCATCCTGCCTAACACGGTGAAACCCCGTCTCTACTAAAAAAATACAAAAAACTAGCTGGGCGTGGTGGCGGGCACCTGTAGTCCCAGCTACTCGGGAGGCTGAGGCAGGAGAATGGCGTGAACCCGGGAGGCGGAGCTTGCAGTGAGCTGAGATCCGGTCACTGCACTCCAGCCTGGGCGACAGAGGGAGACTCCGTCTCAAAAAAAAAAAAAAAAAAAAAAGAGTTCTGGAGATGTATGGTGGTGATGGTTGCCCAACAGTGTGAATGTACTTAATGCCATGAAACTGTACAGTTAGTTGTAATGGTAAATTTTATATGTATTTTAGCACAATTAGAATATACCTATATAATACATCTATCTATGCATCTAAACCAGATGCTGCGAGACAGGAAGAGGAGCTGGTGAAGGCATGCAGTGCTGGAGGGGTCCTGAGGGGGCAGTCCCTGCCTAGGGTCCCCTGCCCAACCTGGGAAGGCTGGCCACTGCTGTCTGCAGACAGCGGGTTGTCCCGGCTACCCTGGACTCCCTAAAGGCAGGTGCGCACACGGCCACTAGAGGGCAGCATGGGCCGGTGAACGGGAAGCCCGGGCATGAATTATTTCAGGGCTCACCCGGGTCAACTTCTCCCAACTGCAAGAGGGGAAGGGTCATTCCAGCCCACCCACCACGCATGGTTGCAGTGAGGCTGAGAGGAGAGAACAGATTGCAAAACTAGAAAGTGTCCAGCCTGGGCCAGGCGTGGTGGCTCACGCCTGTAATCCCAGCACTTTAGGAGGCTGAGGCCAGTGGATCACCTGAGGTCAGGAGTTCAAGACCAGCCTGACCAATAAGGTGAAACCCTCGTCTCTATTAAAAATACAAAAATTAGCCGGGCGTGGTGGCGTGCACCTGTAGTCCCAGCTATTCAGGAGGCTGAGACAAGAGAATCCCTTGAACCCACAAGGCGGAGGTTGCAGTGAGGCAAGATCATGCTACTGCACTCCAGCCTGGGCGACAAAGCTATACTCCACCTCAGAGAAAGACTCTGTCTCAAAAAAAAAAAAAAAAAAAAAAAAAAGAAGAAGAAGGAGACCAAGGTGCAACTTTCTTCGGTTGTTCCGAATCCGGGTTCATCCAACACCAGCCGTCTCCACCATGCCGCTGAAGTTCAACCCCAACAGAATCAAAGTCGTATACCTGAGGTGCACCAGAGGTGAAGCGGGTACTACTTCTGCACTGGCCCCCAAGATTGGCCCCCGGGTCTGTCTCCAAAAAAGGTTGGTGGTAACATTGCCAAGGCAACGGATGACTGGAAGGGCCTGAGGATTACAGTGAAAATGACCATTCAGAACAGACAGGCCCAGATTGAGGTGGTGCCTTCTGCCTCTGCCCTGATCATTGAAGCCCTCAAGGAACCACCAACAGACAGAAAGAAACAGAAAAACATTAAACACTGTGGGAATATCACTTTTGATGAGATCGTCAACATTGCTCGACAGATGTGGCACCGATCTTTAGCCAGGGAACTCTCTGGAACCATTAAAGAGATCCTGGGGACTGCCCAGTCTGTGGCCTGTCATGTTGATGGCCGCCACCCTCATGACATCATAGATCACATTAACAGTGGTGCTGTGGAATGCCCAGCCAGTTAAGAAGCAAAAAGGAAAATATTTCAATAAAGGATCACTTGACAACTGGTGGAAAAAAAAAAAAAAAAAAGAAAAAGGGCAACATGGAGAAACTCCATCTCTACTAAACATAGAAAAATTAGCTGGGCATGGTGGTGAGCACCTGTGGTCCCAGCTACTTGGGAAACTGAGGTGGGAGGTTCACCTGAGCCCGGGATGCAGAGGTTGCAGTGAGCTGAAATCGCACCACGCCACTGCACTCCAGCCTGGGCCACAGAGCGAGACCCTGTCTCAAAAACAAAACAAAACAAAACAAAGCAAAAAACTATAAAGTGAGTGATATGGCTGTGGAATTGCTGCCACTGTCTTGGACACATGCCCTTTTGGAGGGAGATCTATGTCAGGAGACTGAATTCTTCATTGGCCTAAACCCCCACCTGCTAGGAGGGACCCAGCTGGAAGTCCCCATGCTGCTACCCTGCAATGCCATACCTGGGAACCTGGGCACAGTAAGCACAGAATCAGAGCTCGGACAAAGGACAGTATGGTGCACTGGGGAACTCTGAGCCTTTCTGATGGTCACCCTGTCCCCAGAGGCCCCTTTCCTGAAGATACATCCAGGTGTGAACTTCACCCAGCACAGGCCAGCCCCTCCAGGGCAACCCAAGCCCCTCCCTACCCTGCTAGAGAGACAAATAGTGGAAATGGGGAATTGAATGGAAGGGATGGGGAGAGGGGAGGAGGCTGGGCTGATAAGGAAGAATTGCAGGGACTGAGAACATTTTCCAAAAAATGTTCTCCTCACTTTAATGTACAGTTTATGTAACAAAATAACCTATGAAGTAGCAATTTTGACATCACCAGAGAGGAGGAAGCTGCACATCAGAGAGCTGGTATAACTGCACAAGGCTGCACAGCAGAGCCAGGATCAAAGCAGGTCCAGTGAAAAGTCTGTAGTCCTCCACTACAGACCCACTTCAGAAATCCATATTCTAGAATGTTTCAGAACCCATCGCGCAACACAGGTGCCAAAGTCCAACTGAAAAAAATCTTTAATGTCTTGAGCTCTGCTTTTTTTTTTTTTTTTGAGACAGAGTCTCACTGTGTTGCCCCAGGCTGGAGTGCTGTGGTGCAGACACGGCTCAGTGGGCTCAAGCAGTCCTCCTACTTCAGCCTCCCAAGTAGCTGGGACCCCAAGCATGCACCACCACACGTGGCTAATTTTTTTAATTTTTTGTAAAGATGGGGTTTTGCCATGTTGCTCAGGCTGGTTTGGAACTCTTGGCCTCAAGCAGTCCTCCTGCCTCGGCCTCCCAAGTGCTGGGATTACAGGAGTGAGCCACCGTGCCCAGCTAAGACTTGCATCTTTTTTTTTTTTTTTTTTTTTTTTTAAGGGGTGAGGTTTCTCTGTGTTGCCCAGGCTGGTCTTGAACACCTGAGCTCAAGTGATCCTCCTGCTTTGACTTCCCAAAGTGCTAGGATTACGTGTGTGAGCCACCACGCCAGGCCAAGACCTGCATCTTAAGAGGGGGAGTTTAGACTGCAGGCCTCTTGCTTGCAAGTGAGATATAATTTTCTCAATCCATCCAGAAAGGTCCTTGTATCCTGTATGACTCACACTAATTCTCAGAGAGTGAGCATTAGATTAGCGACTCTGGAGTATACCCTGCTCATAACCTTCCTTCTGCAGAAAAAAAAAATGTGTGTGATTCAGCAGAAAATAATGCACTAGCTACACCCAGCATACCCTTCCTAGTTATCAGATTCTAGCCTTTTGTTGCCTTTGAGCGACTTTATAGCTCTGTAAATTGTAGGTAAATGATATATTGCACTGTCTAGTAGAGGTTCTCCCTCGCTCTCTTGTTGAAAAACCAGTTTTCATTTGCACATTCATTTCAATATTCCTGACCTATGAATGTGACTGTTCTTAGCTGCCCCCCCCCTTTTTTTTTTTTTTGAGATAGAGTCTTACTCTGTCACCCAGACTGGAGCGGAGCGCAGTGGCATGATCTTGGCTCACTGCAACCTCCGCCTCCTGGGTTCAAGAGATTCTCCTGCCTCAGCCTCCCAAGTAGCTGGAATTACAGGCATGTGCTATGATGCCCAGCTAATTTTTGTATTTAGTAGAGACGGGGTTTCACCAGGTTGGCCAGACTGGTCTTGAACTCCTAACCTTAGGCAATCCACCTGTCTTGGCCTCCCAAAGTGCTGGGATTACAGGAGTCAGCCACTGCGCCCAGCCCTGAACTGCCCTTTTGAGCTGGTTATAACATCACTTGGCTCCCTTATGAGTTAAATAAAATGGTTAATACCTATTCATTTTCTATCTGTGTGGGAGTCATGATTTTACTTTTTTTTGAAAATGAAAATGACCTTGGACCACTTCCTTCATCAGGTGTTTGTGGCAGCTCCTTTAGGCCAGGGGAGGTGATGGGGTCCCTTGCAGGGCATCCCATGAGGTGGAATTAAGAGCAGCTGGCCTGTGGCCTCTGTTCCCCAGAGCAGTCTCTGAATGGGAAGGGAGGGGAGGGGAGGGGAGGAGGAAGACAAGAGGGAGGGTTTCTGCCCAGTGGATGGAACAAGGTCTTAGCAAGACCTAGATTCTTTGGCTTGGTGAAGTGGCTCATGTCTATAATCCCAGCACTTTGGGAGCCGAGACAGGAGGATCACTTGAGCCCAGAAGTTCTATTCCAGCCCAGGCAACAGAGTGAAACCCCATCTCGACAAAAACAAAACCAAAAGCAAAACAAAACAAAAAAACTACATTCTCTCTCTGGTTAAGCTCCTAGCCAGTTATTTGACCTTGAGACACAACCTCTTTAAGTTTTGAGGTTAAGGAAGGGTGTCAATAACTGATGTTTATTTCCTGAGCTCTTGTTTGTCTTGTTTGGGGTGAGGCTGGAGAGGCGGGATGATTGACTACGCTGAACAGGAAGCTGGGTTTCAGCAGTTAGGCAGCCTGCCTGGGATCAAGGCTCCTTGATGACGATACTGACAGTAATAACAGCAGCGGCTACCATTTCGTGGGCACGCATACACCCATATGTATTATCTCATTTAGTCCCCACCACTGCCTCGAAGGAAGGAATGATCTATGATCCCGTCGTTCAGACCGGGAGACGAAGGCTTAAGGTCACACCACATAGATTCCGTCTCTAAATTTAGCCAAGTCTTAAACCCTTTATTCCACTGCCTTCGTCTCCTAGATGTGACAGGGCCATCCCTTGGCCACTGAATTACTTTTTTCCTCACCTGCAAAACAGAATCATTACCTTGATCATACACGTAAAGGAATGCAATGGCAGATGACTAAATGTCATGTGGTTTCCTGGGATGGATTCTGGAAAGGAAGAAAGGACATTAGTGGAAAATCTGGTGAAATCCCAATAAAGTCTGGAGTTTGGTGAGTCATGTTGTACCAATGTCAGTTTCCTAGTTTGGACAAATGTGCCATAGTTGCGTGAGATGTTTTTTTGGTTGTTGTTTGTTTTTTTTTTGAGACGGAGTCTTGCTCTGTCACCAGGCTGGAGTGCAGTGGTGCGATCTTGGCTCACTGCAACCTCTGCCTCCCAGGTTCAAGCGATTCCCCTGCCTCAACCTCCCGAGTAGCTGGGACTACAGGAATGCACCACCACGCCCGGCTAATTTTTTGTATTTTAGTAGAGACACGGTTACACCATGTTGACCAGGATGGTCTGGATCTCCTGACCTCGTGATCCGCCCGCCTCAGCCTCCCAAAGTGCTGGGATTACAGGTGTGAGCCTCCATGCCAAGCCTCAGTAAATCTAAAGTTATTTGGAAATCGAAACTTTCTTATCTAACAAACTAATGGGATAAAGAGGAAAGCTTTTGAGCCTGAGCTCCAGGATGCCCTGCCTCCCACTGATGATGTAAGAACAAGGCAGTGAGAGGAGGCCATCAGACACTCTTCCGCTAACAGGAAAGTTGGGCTGAGAGGGGAGTCATGTCTGGACACGGGGGAGGGGCTGAGAAAAGGGCAGAGAAGACGAGTGGAGGACCTCACCCAATTTCTTTTCTTTTTTTTTTTTTGAGACGGAGTCTTGCTCTGTGGCCCAGGCTGGAGTGCAGTGGCCGGATCTCGGCTCACTGCAAGCTCCGCTCCCCGTGTTTACGCCATTCTCCTGCCTCAGCCTCCCAAGTAGCTGGGACTACAGGCGCCCGCCACCACGCCCGGCTAGTTTTTTGTATTTTTTAGTAGAGACGGGGTTTCACCATGTTAGCCAGGATGGTCTTGATCTCCTGACCTCGTGATCGGCCCGTCTCGGCCTCCCAAAGTGCTGGGATTACAGTCTTGAGACACTGCACCCGGCCTCTTTTTTTTTTTTTTTTGAGACGGAGTCTCGCTTTGTCGCCCAGGCTGGAGTGCAGTGGCGCAATCTCGGTTCACTGCAAGCTCCGCCTCCCAGGTTCACGCCATTCTCCTGCCTCAGCCTCCAAGCAGCTGGGACTACAGGTGCGCACCACCATGCCCGGCTAATTTTTTGTATTTTTAGGAGAGATGGGGTTTCACCGTGTTAGCCAGGATGGTCTCGATCTCCTGACCTCGTGATCCGCCCGCCTTGGCCTCCCAAAGTGCTGGGATTATAGGCCTGAGCCACTGTGCCCGGTGACCTGACCCAGTTTCTATAGCATGTGGGAGACAGGTGCGAAGTAGGAAGAGGATGGTGAGGGGGTCTCAGAAAATCAGAGTGACCTTCACCTAGTACGTGCGGTAACTTTTTTCCTGTCCATAAACACAGGAAGGATTGTTCAGGAAAACACAATATGGGCCGGGCGTGGTGGCTCACACCTGTAATCCCAGCAGTTTGGGAGGCCAAGGAGAGTGGATCACCTAAGGTGTGGAGTTTGAGACCAGCCTGGCCAACATGGTGAAACCCCATTTCTACTAAAATACAAAAAATTATGGCTGGGCATGGTGACTCACGCCTATAATCCCTGCACTTTGGGAGGCCGAGGCAGGCGGATCACCTGAGGTCAGGAGTTTGTGACCAGCCTGACCAATATGGAGAAACCCCGTCTCTACTAAAAATACAAAATGAGCCAGGTGTGGTGGCGCATGCCTGTAATCCCAGCTACTCAGGAGGCTGAGGCAGGAGAATTGCTTGAACCTGGGAGGTGGAGTTTGCAGTGAGCCGAGATCACACCACTGCACTCCAGTCGGGGCAACAATAGCAAAACTCCGTCTCAAAAAAAAAAAAAAAATCACCATATGACCCAGGAATCCTGAACTGGTCCTTTACAGTTAGCAGGATCCCACACCTCAGACCACAGGGAGGGACTGGCTGAAGCAGGAGAGAAACACATGAGGGGTTACCCTGAGGGCCCAATCAGAAGACAGATGGGGGGTCAGGGAGGGTTAAGAACGCTCTCTGGGGCCTGTGAGTCATGGGCCTGGCAGCTTGGGGCTTCCCAGGACTGCTCAGACGGGCTGTGGCATGCAGGGAGCTCAAGCAGAACCTCCTTTGCAAATCTGCACCCTTTCCCCCAGCACCCTCTGCCTTCCAACACCCCTCTGACCAGCAACCCCTCCTTGGCAGGGGAGAACTCCCAATGGCCCACGCTGGAATGGCTTCAAATCAAGTCCCATGGGCAGGAAGTAAACAATGGCTCCACTCCAGTGTGCCTAGAGATCCCACTGCATTCATTCATTTGTTCATTCAGTCATTCACTCATTCATAAAATACTAATTGACCCCTCCCATCTGCCAGTCACTGCCCTTGGCACAGAACTCAATTTAATGGAAAAAGGAGAAAAGAGAACAGCCTGTGCTGGGGAGGCACAGTCAGGAGTCCAGGAGGGCAGGCCATGGAGAAAGTGATGTCAGAGCTGAGCCTAGCTGGGTGCGGTGGCTCAAGCCTGTAATCCCAGCACTTTGGGAGGCTGAGACGGGCGGATCACGAGGTCAGGAGATTGAGACCATCCTGGCTAATACGGTGAAACCCCGTCTCTACTAAAAACTACAAAAAACTAGCCGGGCGTGGTGGCGGGCGCCTGTAGTCCCAGCTACTTGGGAGGCTGAGGCAGGAGAATGGCGTAAACACGGGGAGCGGAGCTTGCAGTGAGCCGAGATCCGGCCACTGCACTCCAGCCTGGGCGACAGAGCGAGACTCCGTCTCAAAAAAAACAAAACAAAACAAAACAGAGCTGGGCCTAAAGGGTGTGCAGGGGTCAGCCAGGCGAGGCTCTGGGACGAGAGCTCTCCAGGCGCTTGCTCTCTGAGCTGGGTACAGCTAAATGTGGCTGAGCATGTGGGAAGTGGCAGGATGAGGGCCAGCCTCAGGCAGGAACCAAAGCAGCAAGGCTTCCTAGACTGTGCCAGGGTTGGGGCTTTTTCCCACAAGGGCAACGGTGAGAAGGAAGGACCCCCAGCCAGTAGAACCCCAAGCCGGTAGGGCAGATGAACTTGCCATCGAGTCCAACTGCCCATAACCACAGAGGTGGTGGCCGGGGCCCATAGAGGGTGTGAGACCGGTGGAGCTCCCACAGCTGGTTAGTGGCCAAGCCCTGGGTGTCCTGACTGCCAGAACAGAGCTTTCCCACCCCTCCCACTGCCTCTCTTATCTTCCAAGACCTACTTGTAAACACAGGCAGGCACCTGCAAACATCTGAACACCCTGCGAGGAGGAGGATGAAGGTGGGGGAATGAAGGCGTGCAGGTGAATCAGGTCAGTGATGAACACAGGCTGACCCAGCGCAGATGGTCCCGTCAGTGGGAAGGAGGGCAGGATTCCTGCTTGGGTGAGAGCACTTGCCCTAGGGGGATGCAGTGAGTCACTGGGCGCAAGGTTCACACTCCTCCTTCCTCCCGATTTTGATCTCAGTTCCCTGGAGGGAGGTGCGGCCTGGATTCCTGGGGGCGGGGCCATCTCCTCTCCCTGCCCTGCCCTGTGGGTCCAGACAGGGATGCCGGCTGTCTCCACTCCTCCCGGAACTCCCACACACACCTTTTCGAGGCCCTAGTAAGTTTCCGTGTTAGCCCCACTGGCTGGGTGGGACTTGACCTATCACCTAGGACATTCGCTGCAGGAAGTTGGAAGCTTTCCTCTCCTGCTGAGCTCAGCCATGCGTTTTGCTGCCTGGTGCCACATTCCATTCCCTCCTGCCTCTGGGAGGATGATCAGATCGGGCAGATAGCCCATGCCTGCCCAACAGTGGAACAAAAAAAATGACTGCAGGGTGGGACTCCGTGGAGACCAAGACACCGGGGAACAATTGGACTGAGGACCAGAGGAAATAACCCCAGTGGCTGCCCCCCAGCAAGGACCTACTACTAACAACAGCCCCGGGAGACAGAAATATTATTGCCCTTATTTTATAGAGAGGAGAAAAGAGGGGTGCAAGGGTCATGGGGACAGTGAATGACCCTGGGCCCTCTTGGGTTTTGTGTCATGAGTTGAAAGGGAAGCAGCTGTGGTGTGACATTTAGCTGCCCAAGTGCAGGTGCAGATGCCGCCGAGGGGGAGCAGTGGGACTGACCAGTGTTGGGGCTTTGTCAGGACCACAGGAGGGGGTGGGGGTGGAGCCTGATCATGAACTGTGAGCTGGGCAGGAAAGACACGGAGGGCAGGCAGGCTGAGGTACATGGGAAGGGGGCAGGATCCATGGACTACTGGAGCCGGGGCACTGGAGGAAAGAAAGGAGGTGAGATCAGAGAAGTCAGTCAATAGATATTACAGAGGAGGGGCAGTCACTGGTCACGGCGGACGGATACCTGGGCGGCACTGCTCCTGGGGTGTAAACCCTTGGCACATAGCCTGCACAGAACAGGCCCTCAGAGAGTATTTGTGGAATGAATGAGTGGCTACTTGTGCAGAGTGTGGGCTTGGGTGACTCAAAGGATATTTTACTTTCTTCTCTCTAGCTTTTTTTTTTGTTTTGAGATGGAGTCTCACTCTGTTGCCCAGGATGGAGTGCAGTGGGGCAATCTCGGCTCACTGCAACTTCGACCTCCCAGGTTCAAGCGATTCTCCTGCCTCAGCCTCCCGAGTAGCTGGGATTATAGGCACCCACCACTATTCCCAGCTAATTTTTGTATTTTTAGTAAAGACAGGGTTTCATCATGTTGGCCAGGTTGGTCAAACTCCTGATCTCAGGTGATCTGCCCACCTCGGCCTCCCAAAGTGCTGGGATTACAGGTATGAGCCACTGCGTCCGGTGGCCTGCTTTTCTTTTTTTTTTTTTTTAATAACAGCTTTATTGAGATATAATTCATACATACAAAATTCACCCTTTTAAAGCTTTTTTTTTTTTTTTTTTTAAGATAGGGTCTCGTTCTGTCACCTAGGCTGGAGTGCAATGGTGCGATCATGGGTCACTGCAGCCTCGACCTTCTGGGTTCAAGTGATCCTCCAGCCTCAGCCTCTTGAGTAGGCTGGACCATAGGCACACACCATCTTCTTGCCTGGGTAATTTTTTTATTATTATTTTTTTTTAGAAATAGGGTCTCACTGTGTTGCTCAGGTTGGTCTTGCACTCCTGGGCTCAAGTGATTCGCCTTCCTCAGCCTCCCAAAGTGCTGGGATTACAGGTGTGAGCCATTGTGCCCAACTCTGATTTTTTTACAATAAGCACATGATAAGGGAGGCGACCACCCCTCATATTGTCTTATGCCCAATTACTGCCTCCAAAGAAAGAAGTAAAAACTAAAAGGCAGAAATGGAATCCACAGGCAGATAGCCCAGCACCGCGCCCTGGGCCTGGTAGTTAAAAATCAACCCCTGACCGAACTGCTTGTGTTATCTGTAGATTCCAGACATTGTGTGGAAAAGCGTCGTGAAAATCCCTGTCCTGTTCTGTTCCGTTCTGATTACTGATTTTTTTTTTTTTTTTTTTGAGACAGAGTCTCGCTCTGTCGCCCAGGCTGGAGTGCAGTGGCCGGATCTCAGCTCACTGCAAGCTCTGCCTCCCGGGTTCACGCCATTCTCCTGCCTCAGCCTCCTGAGTAGCTGGGACTACAGGCACCCACCACCTCGCCCGGCTAGTTTTTGTATTTTTTTAGTAGAGACAGGGTTTCGCCGTGTTAGCCAGGATGGTCTCGATCTCCTGACCTCGTGATCCGCCCGTCTCGGCCTCCCAAAGTGCTGGGATTACAGGCTTGAGCCACCGCGCCCGGCCTCTGATTACTGATTACGGATTACTGATTACCGGTGCATGTAGCCCCGAGTCACGTACCCCCTGCTTGCTCAATCGATCATGACCCTCTCACGTGGATCCCCTTAGAGTTGTAAGCCCTTAAAAGTGATAGGAATCGCTCACTCAGGGAACTCGGTTTTTGGAAACATGAGTCCACCAATGCTCCCAGCTGAATGAAGTCCTTTCCTTCTACAACTCGGTGTCTGACGGGTTCTTGTCTGTGGCTCGTCCTGCTACAATGATACTTTTCTAATAGAACCAATTTTTTTTTTTTTTTTTTGAGACGGAGTCTCGCTCTGTCGCCCAGGCTGGAGTGCAGTGGCGCAATCTCGGCTCACTGCAAGCTCTGCCTCCCGGGTTCCCGCCATTCTCCTGCCTTAGCCTCCTGAGTAGCTGGGACTACAGGCGCCCGGCACCTCACCCGGCTAGTTTTTTGTATTTTTAGTAGAGACGGAGTTTCACCATGTTAGCCAGGATGGTCTCTATCTCCTGACCTGGTGATCCGCCTGCCTCGGCCTCCCAAAGTGCTGGGATTACAGGTGTGAGCCACTGTGCCCGGCCATATATGTTTTTAAAATTCATTTTTCTAAAACGATAGGCTGAATTCATAAGATAAAAAAGATGGACCAAAACTTAGAGAAAACATAACTACTGGCTGGGACCCAGGACTGTGGCCAGCCCTGGGCTGATAGGTGGTTTGAGCAAACCACTGCCCTTCCCAGAGCCTTGCCTGTGAAATGGGGGTGTGCAGACAGAAGTGGGCAGGGCAGCAGCTAAGGATTGAGCTCAACTGATGACATCTCAGGCTCTTGCTAGCCTTAACAGCTCAAGATTTTGAAGCAATCTGGATTCCCACACCTGGTGAGAGAAGCAGATTAAGGAAATGATCTGGTCTGTGGAGTTCTCTCCCTAAGAGGATAAACACCACAATATTGACCGTCCAGGCAACAAGGTCAAATTCAACCCAGAAGAATGTGTTAGGTCACACCGTCTCTCATCAATCCCTAATTGAACTGAAGGTATGTAACACTTTATCTGCCTTTTTTTTTTTTTTTTTGAGATGGAGTCTTGCTCTTGTTGCCCAGGCTGGAGTGCATTGGCACAATCTTGGCTCACTGCAACCTCCACCTCCCGGGTTCAAACGATTCTCCCACCTCAGCCTGAGTAGCTGGGATTATAGGCTCCCACCACCACGCCCGACTAATTTTTGTTTTTTGTTTTTAGTGGAGATGGGGTTTCTCCATGTTGGCCAGGCTGGTCTTGAACTCCTGACCTTGTGATCCTCCCTCCTTGGCCTTCCAAAGTGCTAGGATTACAGGCATGAGCGCCATGCCTTATCTGCCATTTTTAATCTTCCATTCTAATCCAGTCCTTCTCAGACTGAAATGTGCGTACAAATCACCTGTGAATCTTGTTAATATGCAAAAATGCTCAATGAATAGGTCTGAGGTGGGACCTGACATTCTGCAATTCTAACAGCCTCCCGGGGGATGTCAGTGCTGCGGCTCCCCAGACCACCATTTAAACATCAAGGCTCAGCTGGGCACAGTGGCTCACACCTGTAATCCCAACATTTTGGGTGACCAAGGTGAGAGGATTATTTGAGCCCAGGAGTTCTAGACCGGCCTGGGCAACATTAGTGAGACTCTGTCTCTACAAAAAATACAAAAATTGGCCGGGCGCGGTGGCTCAAGCCTGTAATCCCAGCACTTTGGGAGGCCGAGACGGGCGGATCACGAGGTCAGGAGATCGAGACCATCCTGGCTAATACGGTGAAACCCCGTCTCTAATAGAAAATACAAAAAAAACTAGCCGGGCGACGAGGCGGGCGCCTGTAGTCCCAGCTACTCGGGAGGCTGAGACAGGAGAATGGCGTGAACCCGGGAGGCGGAGCTTGCAGTGAGC
>NC_045434.1:206390696-206410224 GCF_002776525.5 Piliocolobus tephrosceles | reverse complement strand
AAAAATTAGCCAGGTACGGTGGCATGTACCTGTAGTCTCAGCTACTCAAGAGGTGGGAGGATCCCCTGAGCCTAAGAGTTGGAGGCTGCAGTGAGCTGTGATCGCATCACTGCTCTCCAGTCTGGGCTACAGGGTAAGACTCTTACCCTGTAGAAAAGAAAAAAAAAAAAAAAGTGACAAAGCAGCATCCCTTTGTCACAGAGAAAACTTGGAAACTCCATTGTACTTCATGGAATTGCTAAAAGACGACACCAGAACATACAGGCTGCATTCCTATTAACTTTGTTTTTTGAAACCAAGTCTCACTCTGTCACCCAGGCTTGAGTGCAGTGGCTTGATCTTGGCTCACTGCAACCTCACCGTCTCCTGGGTCTAATCAATTCTTTTTTTTTTTGAGATGGAGTCTGGCTCTGTAGCCCAGCCTGGAGTGCAGTGGCCGGATCTCAGCTCACTGCAAGCTCCGCCTTCTGGGTTTACACCATTCTCCTGCCTCAGCCTCCCGAGTAGCTGGGACTACAGGCGCCCACCACCACGCCCGGCTAGTTTTTTGTATTTTTTTTTTTTAGTAGAGACAGGGTTTCACTGGGTTAGTCAGGATGGTCTCGATCTCCTGACCTCGTGATCCGCCCGTCTCGGCCTCCCAAAGTGCTGGGATTACAGGCTTGAGCCACCGCACCCGGCCTCGGGTCTAATCAATTCTTGTGCCTCAGCCTCCTGAGTAGCTGGGACCACAGGCATGCACCACTACGCCTGGCTAATTTTTGTACCTTTTTTTTTTTCTTTTGAGACAGAGTCTCACTCTGTCTCCCAGGCTGGAGTACAGTGGCTCTATCTCGGCTCACTGCAAGCTCCGCCTCCCGGGTTCACACCATTCTCCTGCCTCAGCCTCCTGAGTAGCTGGGACTATAGGCGCCTGCCACCACGCCCGGCTAATTTTTTTTTTTTTTTTTGTATTTTTAGTAGAGACGGAGTTTCACTGAGTTAGCCAGGATGGTCTCGATCACCTGACCTTGTGATCCACCCACCTCGGCCTCCCAAAGTGCTGGGATTACAGGCTGAGCCACCGCGCCCAGCCTAATTTTTGTACTTTTAGTAGAGATGGAGTTTCACTATGTTGGCCAGGCTGGTCTTGAACTCCTGACCTCAGGTGACCTGCCTGCCTCGGCTTCCCAAAGTGTTGGGATTACAGGCGTGAGCCACTGAGCATGGGCCCTATTAACTTGTCTGTCACCTGTCATTTCCCTCTTGTCTTTCATTACTACTAGCTCGTTGTCTATCATCTGTCCCCTCCACTGCAGTGAAAATCCTTTGAAGGCAAGGACACTGCTGGGTCCCTAGCTTTTGAGCACACATTTAAGGGCTAACTAAATACTTGTTGGATGAATGAACCTCAACATTTTGAGGTAGTAGGTAAAAAAGCAAGTGACAGAATGGTATGCAGATTTTTTTTTTTTTTAGGAGTCTTGCTCTGTCATCCAGGCTGGAGTACAGTGGTGTGATCTCGGCTCGCTGCAACTTCCACCTCCCAGGTTCAAGTGATTCTCCTGCCTCAGCCTCCCGAGTAGCCAGGATTACAGGCGTGTGCCACCACGCCTGGCTAATTTTTGTATTTTTAGTAGAGATGGAGTTTTGCCATGTTGGCCAGGTTGGTCTCAAACTCCCAACCTCAAATGATCTGCCCACCTTGGCCTCCCAAATTGCTGGGATTACAGGCATAAGCCACTGCACCCAGCCCCATTTTTGTTTTAAAAACAGTTTGAGGCTAGGTGTGGTGGCTCACACCACTAGTTCTTTGGGAGAACTGCTTGAGGCCAGGAGTTCGAGACCAGCTTGAGGAACATAGCGAGGTCCTGACTGAAAAAGTTTTTTTTCTTAATTAGAAAGGGCCAGGTGCAGTGGCAGCAGTTACCATTTTTTAGTATGTATATGCATTTGCTTTGTTTTGTTATGCACAGTGCCTGGTCATAATATACTTTTTAAAGAATAATGCCAGTGTGGTGGCTCACACCTGTAATCCCAGCACTTTGGGAGGCCAACATAAGTGGATTGCCTCAGATCAGGAGTTTAACACCAGCCTGGGCAACATGGTGAAACCCTGTCTCTACAAAAAATACAAAAAGTTAGCTGGGTACAGGTGCGGTAGCTCACACCTGTAATCCTAGCACTTTGGGAGACTGAGGCAGGCGGATCACCTGAGGTAAAGAGTTTGAGACCAGCCTGACCAACATGGAGAAACCCCGTCTCTACTAAAAATAATACAAAATTAGCCGGGTGTGGTGGTGCATGCCTATAATCCCAGCTGCTCGGGAGGCTGAGACAGAAGAATCGCTTGAACCTGGGAGGCGAAGGTTTTGGTAAGCAAAGGTAGCACCATTACATTACACACTCCAGCCTGGGCAACAAGAGCAAAACACTGTCTCAAAAATAATAAAAAAAAAAAAGCTCCTCACGTGATGCTCCTGCAGCCAGAGTTGAGAGCGTCTTTTTTGTTTTGTTTTGTTTTTGTTTTTGTTTTTTGAGACGGAGTCTCTCTCTGTAGCCCAAGCTGGAGTGCAGTGGTGTGATCTCGGCTCACTGCAAGTTCCACCTCCTGGGTTGATGCCATTCTCCTGCCTCAGCCTCTCGAATAGCTGGGACTACAGGCACCTGCGACCACGCCTGGCTAATTTTTTGTATTTTTAGTAGAGACGGGGTTTCACCGTGTTAGCCAGGATGGTCTTGATGTCCTGACCTCGTGATCCGCCTGCCTCAGTCTCCCAAAGTGCTGAGATTACAGGAATGAACCACCGTGCCCAGCCTGAGATTCTCCGTTTTAAGATGGCTTTTGATTTGTTTTGATGGCGCTAATTTTTTTTCTTTTGGTCTTTTTTATTTATTTATTTTTTGAGGCGGGGTCTCATTCTGTCACCCAGGTTGGAGTGCAGTGGTGAGATTTCTGCTCAAAAGATCCTTCTAGGCTCAAATGATCCTCCCACCTCACCCTCCTGGGTAGCTGGGATCACAGGCACATGCCACCACACCCAGTTAATTTTTTGTATTTCTGGTAGAGACAGGGTTTCATGTTACTCAGGCGATCCTCCTGCCTTAGACTCCAAAGTGCTGGGATTACAGGCATAAGCCATGAAGTCCGGTCTGCATTTCCTTTTATCTTAAGAAACTTCTCTTTAGTTGGGCACAGTGGCTCACGCCTGTAATCCCAGCACTTTGGGAGGTTGAGGTGGGAGGATCACCTGAGGTTAGGAGTTGGAGACCAACCTGGCCAACACGGTGAAACCCCGTCTCTACTAAAAATACAAAAATTAGCTGGGCAAAGTGACGGGTGCTTGTAGTCTCAGCTACTCGGGAGGCTGAGGCAGGAGAATCGCTTGAACCCGGGAGGCAGAGGTTGCAGTGAGCCAAGAAGGCACCACTGCACTCCAGCCTGGGTGACAGAGCAAGACTCCATCTAAAAAAAAAAAAAAAAAAGAAACTTCTCTTGTCTGTGGCTCATACCTGTAATCTCAACACTTTGAGAGGCTAAGGCAGGAGGATCATCAGAGCCCAGGAGTTTGAGACCAGCCTGGGCAACATAGCAAGACTTCATCTCAGAAAAAATTAAAAAAAAATAAGTACATTGTTTAAAAAAAGAAAAATGTTTTTGAGACAGAGTCTTGCTGTGTCACCCAGGCTGGAGTGCAGTGGCACAATCTCAGCTCACTGCAACCTCTGCCTCCTGGCATCAAGGGATTCTCCTGCCTCAGTCTCCCAAGTAGCTATGATTACAGGTGTGTACCACCATGCCCGGCTAATTTTTATATTTTTAGTAGAGATGGGGTTTCACCATGTTGATCAGGCTGGTCTCAAACTCTTGACCACAGGCGCTCTGCCACCGAAAGTGCTGAGATTACAGTGTGAGCCACCATTCCTGGCCAGAAACTTCTCTTTATCCTGAGCTCTTAACAATCATCTCCTATAATTTCCGGAAAATATTCAAGTGTCACTTTCACCTGGGTGAGGTTGCTCATGTCTGTAGCACCAGCACTTTGGGAGGCTGAGGAGGGCGGATCGCTTGAATCCAGAAGTTCAAGATCAGGCTGGGCAACATGGTGAAACTGCATCTCTACCAAAAATACAAAAATTAGTCAGGTGTGGTGGTGGGCCCCTGTAGTCCCAGCTACTTGGGAGGCTGATGTAGGAAGATAGCTTGAGCCTGGGAGGCAGAGATTACAGTGAGCAGAGATCATGTCACTGTACTCCAGTCTGGGTGACAGAGAGAGACCCTGTCTTAAAATAAAAAATAAAGTGTTGCTTTCATATTTAATATCTTGACTTTTTTTTTTTTTTTTTTTTGAGACAGCGTCTTGCTCTGTTGCCAGGCTGGAGTGCAATGGCGTGATCTCGGCTCACTGCAACCTCTGCCTCCCAGGTTCAAGTGATTCTCCTGTCTCAGCCTCCTAAGTAGCTAGAACTACAGGTGTGTGCTGCCACAGAGACAGGGTTTCACCACGTTGGCCAGGATGGTCTTGATCTCTTGACCTCTTGATCCACCCGCCTCAGCCTCCCAAAGTGCTGGGATTACAGGTGTGAGCCATCACGGCCAGCTATCTTGACTTTTTTTTTCTGTGTAGTAGGATCAGATCCAAGTTCATTTCTTTCCAAAAGGATTGCAGATTATCCCAGCACTGTTTGCTCACTAGTTCATCCTTTGCCCCAGTCAGCAAAGTCATGTGTGTGGTGCCTCAAGTTTCCGTACTAGTGTGGATCTGCAGTGGGGCTGCTTTTCCTGTCCTATTGGCCAGGCTTACCTTTCTGTAATTAATACTTCATTTATTTTTTGAGACACAGTCTTGCTCTGTCACCCCGGCTGGAGTTCAGTGGCATGTTCTCAGCTCACTGCAACCTCCACCTCCCAGGTTTAAGTGATTCTCGTGCCTCACCCTTTCGAGTACCCAAGACTACAGGCATGCGCCACCATGCCCAGCTAATTTTTTGTATTTTTAGTAGATACGGGGTTTCATCATGTTGACCAGGCTGGTCTCAAACTTCTGAGCTCAGGCAATCTGCCCGCCTTGGCCTCCCAAAGTGCTAGGATTACAGGCATGAGCCACTGCACCTGGCCACTTTTCTGTAATTAATACTTATAGTTTGTGTAATACATTTTATTTTTCCATGGAAAACACACACATGCATGCACACTACTCTCAAGAAAAACTCTAAGGCTCATTCACCCAGATTTGTGATTGTTACTGGTGTTAAAATGATGTCACCTGGAGGCTTTTTTTTTTTTAAATTTACCAGGGCTCACACTTAATGTAAAAGGAAGTTATCTCAGGTGAGACAGCCACGGAGTGGGAGGGTGCGGAAGGAGGCCAACGTCATCATCAAGAGCCCCTGCAAACATGCCGCCCAGGAGGCAAGACCTGTTTGGCATGTAGGCCAGTCCTAGTCCACAGGTAAACATTCCACGCACTGGGGCAACGAGGACTTGATGAATTTATTTACTTCTTTATTGGACGGAGGAGGGTGGTGAGTGAAGAATGGGAAGTATTTGGTTTGCCCCTGCCATTTATCCTAGGATTCCTGGCATCTGAGGAATCTGCATCCGTACCGATTTGTTGACCCTGATTCTTTCTTTCTGTTTTTGTTTTGTTTTGTTTTGTTTGAGACAGAGTCTCACTCCGTTGCCCAGACTGGAGTGCAGTGGCATGATCTCAGCTCACTGCAACCTCCGCCTCCTGGATTCAAGCGATTCTCCTACCTTAGCCTCCCAAGTAGCTAGAATTACAGGCATGCACCCCCATGCCTGGCTAATTTTTGTAATTTTAGTAAAGACGGAGTTTTGCCATGTTGTCCAGGCTGGTCTGGAATTCCTGACCTCAAGTGATCTGCCCGCCTCGGCCTCCCATAGTGCTGGGATTATAGGTGTGAGCCACCGCACCCGGCTGACCCCGATTCTTTCTCCAGGGCCAAATTCGGCCTTGGTACAACAGAGGGAACTGTTTGCAAAACAGAGGGGTTTTTAAATTTTATTTATTTTTTTTGAGACAAGGTCTTGCTGTGTCACACAGGCTGGAGTGCAATGGCACAATCATGGCTCAGGTCCTACCACCTTGGCCTCCCGAGTAGCTGGGACTACGGACATGTATCACCATACCTGGCTAATTTAAACATTATTATTATTATTATTATTATTATTTTTAGCAACGGGGATCTCACTATGTTGTCCAGGCTGGTCTCAAACTCCTGGGATCAAGTGAACCTCCTATTTCAGCCTCTCAAAGTGCTGGGATCACAGTAATGAGCCACTGCACCCGGCTTGGTTTTCAGACACGTGACTGTTTAGTGAAAACGGAGCACTAGGCTTTTTGAAGCTAAATGTCCTGGGTTTGAGTGCTAGTTCTGCCAACCTTAACGACTTAGTTTAAATCTGTTTCCTCCCTAATGTGAGGATAATACTGCCTACATCAAAGAGTTCTAACAAGTTGAAGTATTGGAAAGGGCTTTGTTAGCTGCAAAGCTCCTGCCAAATGTTCTTCATAGCCTTTACTAAGAGGAGGAAAAAAGAGAGATTTAAGTTTTGTAATTCGCTTGCCCTAAATAACAATGGGCAAGAGCTAAATCACAAGGCATAAGTGGCAGGCTGGACACAGGTTTGTTGGAAACATTCCCCAACATTTTTAGCCAAAAAGTTGTTCAGTTCTTTGTGTTCTCCCTCTTCTGCAACCTACACCCAGCCAAGGGCTGACTCAGTCTTAAGGGAGAAGTAGCATGAATTCAACAACATTGTGTTCAGCATCCTCTATCCCTGCACTGAGCCTCTATTCTTTAGGTCAGGAGAACCCCAGAATGATAGGTCTTCAAGAGACGAAATCAGAAGTTGTCAGAGGCTGGGTGTGGTGGCTAATGCCTGTAATCCCACACTCTGGGAGGCCGAGGCAGGTGGGTCACTTGAGCTCGGGAGTTCAAGACCAGCCTGGGCAACATGGTGAAACCCTGTCTCTATGAAAAATACAAAAATTAGCTAGGTGTGGTGGTGTGCACCTATAGTCTCAGCTACTCAGGAGGCTGAGGAGGTGGAGAAGATCGCTTGAATAAGGGAGGCGAAGTTTGCAGTGAGCCACGAATGCGTCACTGCACTCCAGCCTGGGTGATATAACAAGACCCTGTTTCAAAAGAAAAAAAAAAGTTGTCAGAGATTCATAAGGGGATTCAGACATTAGGTGAGAAGTTTGGATGAGATAAACACTAAAATCTCTTTAAACTCCAAAGTTCTATACAAAAGAGTTCCTCTCGCCAGGCGCGGTGGCTCAAGCCTGTAATCCCAGCACTTTGGGAGGCCGAGACAGGTGGATCACGAGGTCAGGAGATCGAGACCATCCTGGCTAATACTGTGAAACCCCGTCTCTACTAAAAACTACAAAAAACTAGCCGGGCGACGAGGTGGGCGCCTGTAGTCCCAGCTACTTGGGAGGCTGAGGCAGGAGAATGGCGTAAACCCAGGAGGCAGAGCTTGCAGTGAGCTGAGATCCGGCCACTGCACTCCAGCCTGGGCGACAGAGCCAGACTCCGTCTCAAAAAAAAAAAAAAAAAAAGTTCCTCTCAAAGTGTATCATCTAGTTGGGGAGATGAAACTTGAATAGGAGGCCGGGCAGGGTGGCTCACACCTGTAATCCTAGCACTCTGGGAGGCCGAGGCGGGCGGATCACTTGAGGTCAGGAGTTCAAAGCCAGCTTGGCTGTCATGGTGAAACCCCATCTCTACCAAAAATACAAAAAAGGCTGGGCGCGCAGTGGCTCACACCTGTAATCCCAGCACTTTGGGAGGCCGAGGCAGGTGGATCATGAGGTCAGGAGATTGAGACCATCCTGGCTAACATGGTGAAACCCCCGTCTCGACTAAAAAATAGAAAAAATTAGCCGGGCATGGTGGCGGGCGCCTGTAGTCCCAGCTACTCAGGAAGCTGAGGCAGGAGAATGGCGTGAACCCGGGAGGCGGAGCTTGTAGTGAGCTGAGATTGCACCACCGCACTCCAGCCTGGGCGAGAGAGAGAGATTCCATCTCAAAAAAAAAAAGCTGGGCATGGTGGTACATGCGTGTAATCCCTGCTACTCAGGAGGCTGAAGCAGGAGAATCGCTTGAACCCGGGAGGCAGAGGTTGCAGTGAGATGAGATCGTGCCACTGCACTCCAGCCTGGGTGACAGAGCTAGACTCCATCTCAAAAAAAAAAAAAAAAAAAAAAACCCCTGAACAGGCCGGGTGCGGTGGCTCATGCCTGTAATCCCAGCACTTTGGGAGGCCGAGGTGGGCGGATCACAAGGTCAGAAGATCAAGACCATCCTGGTTAACACAGTGAAACCCCATCTCCACCAAAAATACAAAAAATTAGCCGGGCATGGTGGCAGGTGCCTATAGTGCCAGTTACTCGGGAGGCTGAGGTAGGAGAATGGCATAAACCCGGGAGGTGGAGCTTGCAGTGAGCCGAGATCGCGTCACTGCACTCTAGCCTGGGAGACAGAACCAGACTCCGTTTGGAAAAAGAAAAACCTGAATAACATGAACATGTGTAGAAAAAAGGCCAACATGAGTGCCAGTGAAGAAAGTGCTTCTTCATATAGGACCTTGGAGACCAGTGGGGGCTAGAGGTGCACACATTCTGCAAGGTGAATCTGGAGGTAGAGCTGGAATTCCAGGGGTACAGAATTGGGAAGAGGAAAGAGAAGAGAAAGTACGTTCGTGGGAAGTGCCAATGGACAATGTTAGCCAGGGCTAGAAATTCAACCCAACAATTCACTGTGTGTCTCTAAGTTAGATGCAAAGCTAAGTCAGGACTTCAGTCCTCAGGAAGTTCTGACATATATCTTGGACATGTCAGTCAAGTGACTTCCTCTTGAAGCTGAAACTGGCCACAGGGCTGGGGTGACCTTTGTTCTAGCACAGCTCCCCACTGGAGTAAGGTGGTCTCTGACCCAAGGACAGTCCCTCAGCATCCTGACTAGGGTGGGCTTCAGGACTTCTTTCTCCTGTGCTCCTCCAGCTCTACACAAAGTCCGCTTTTATCTGAACCACTTAGACTACTTTCTGTTTTCCTAACTGTTCTAATTTAGCAGCCAACAAATTGATAATTTTATTATTTATTTTTTTCAGACAGGGTCTTGCTGTACCACCCAGGTTGGAGTACACGGGTGCAATCACAGCTTACTGCAGCCTTGACCTCCTAAACTCAGGTGATCCTCCTCCCTCAGTCTCCCGAGTAGCTGGGACCACAGGTGCACACCACAATGCCCAGTTAATTTTATTATTTGTAGAGACAGGGGTTCCCTACATTGCCCATGCTGGTCTTGAACTCCTGGGCTCAAGCGATCCTCCTGCCTTGGCCTCTCAAAGTGCTAGGATTACAGGCATAAGCCACCGCACCTGGGTCATAATTGTAAAAATGTTGTATAGTGATAGAAGTAGTCATAGGGTATCCAGAAGAAGCTCTGGCGGTACCTAAGGCATGAACACTCACTGGGGCAAGCCAGTGTGGTCTGGCTGGAGGAGGGATGCTCTTGGGAGGTGACTAAGCTGAGAGCAGAGAAGCTGGGGAGATTAATTGTACTGAGTGTCCACTGCCAGATATGCTGGAGCTTTTATCCCAGTGGGAGATGCAGACAAAAACCGGTAAACAAGAGAATGCAGATAGAAATAAGAAAAATAAGGCAAGGGAAAGAATGGAGAGGAGCGACACGTGAAATGAGATGTAAGTGCTATCAAGGAGTCTTCCGTGTGCAGAACTTGAGCATGGACCTTACAGGCAGAGGAAACAGCATAGATGAAGTCCTGAGGTGAGCGTAAGCATTGTGTATTTGAATAACCATTGCAAGGAACAATGACTATTTTTCCACTAGATGAGATGTGTGGGTTTCTCCCACCTAGGCACTTCCTTGGAGCTGACTAGAGAACAGATATGGCTTTTTTTTTTTTTTTTTTTTTTGAGACAGAGTCTCGCTCTGTTGCCCAGGCTGGAGTGCAGTGGTGCAATCTCGGCTCACTGCAAACTCCACTTCCCAGGTTCAAGTGATTCTCCTGTCTCAGCCTCCTAAGTAGCTGGGATTATAGGCGTGCATCACCAACCCGGCTAATTTTTGTATTTTTTTTAGTAGAGATGGGGTTTCACCATGTTGATCAGGCTGGTCGCGAACTCCTGACCTCAGGTGATCTACCCGGCTCAGCCTCCCAAAGTGCTGGGATTACAGGCATGAGCCACCGCGCCTGGCCACAGATATGGCTTTTATAAGTCAGCCTATGTGACTTGGGACAACTGAAGTTGGAAGGCTTCAGTCAGCTGTCACTAAAGGAAGGGTGGGTCCTTGGTCTGCAACTGCCAATTAAAGACATTATAGGGTAACAGTGACAGCAACATTGCAACTGAAAGGGACAAGCAAAGCTTGCTAGTCAGTGTGGGCCTAGAGGTGGCTTAGAAGACAAAGGTGTCTCGAACATTATCCTCCCACTCACAGACACACACCTTAGTTTTGTAAGGTGTGCAGGATAGTTTTCATCTTCATATTGCACCTGTGGAAACTGAAGTGAAATGACTTATTCAAGCCATATAGTAAGCAACCAGATAGGCTAAGACCCAGTTTCCTCATCCCCAATCAACTGCTCTTCCCTTTATTTATGTTTGTTTGTTTATTTATTTATTTTTGAGACGAAGTCTTGCTCTGTCACCCAGGCTGGAGTGCAGTGGCACGATCTCCGCTCACTGCAAGCTCCGCCTCCTGGGTTGACGCCATTCTCCCGCCTCAGCCTCCCGGGTAGCTGGGACTACAGGCGCCTGCCACCACACCTGGCTAATTTTTTTTGTATTTTTAGTAGAGATGGGGTTTCACCATGTTAGCCAGGATGGTCTCGATCTCCTGACCTCGTGATCCGCCCGCCTCGGCCTCCCAAAGTGCTGCGATTACAGGCGTGAGCCACTGCGCCCGGACTATTTATTTATTTATTTAGAGACAGAGTCTCACTCTGTTGCCCAAGCTGGAGTACAATTCGAGGCTGCAATGAGCTATGATGGTGCCACTGCACTCCAGCCTAGGTGACACTCTACCCTGGGCAACAGATCGAGAACTCATCTCTTACTAAAACAAAAAGGAAAAAATAGTAGAAAAAAAGCATGTTTCTGCCTTAACTCCATTCTACTCAAAATCTATGCCCAACTGGTCCTATTTTCTTTTTCTTTTTCTTTTTTTTTTTTGAGACAGCGTCTTCTCTGTCACCCAGGCTGGAGTGCAGTGGCACAATCTCGGCTCACTGCATACTGCCTCCTGGGCTCAAGTGATGCTCCCAACTCAGCCATCCAAGTAGGGGGGACTACACCACCACAACCAGTGGGCGCATTCTTGGCTCACTGCAACCTCTTGCTCTTGGGTTCAAGCGATACTCCTGCCAGCTAGTTTTTGTATTTTTTATAGGCGTGATCCACCGCACCTGGCCTAAGAATCCATCTCTAAAAAAAAAAAAAAAAAAATTAGCCAGGCATGGAGTGGCGCGCCTCCTCAGGAGGATGACGTAGGAGGACAGCGTGAGACCAGGAGTTCAAGGCTGCAATGAACTATGGTGGTGTCACTGCACTCCAGCCTGGGTGACAGAGTAAAATCTTGTCTCCAGAAATAAATAAATAAAAATAAAATCGCCTAAGATTATATTCGAAGTAGGCTTGGCCCAGTGGCTCACACCAGTAATCCCAGCACTTTGGGAGGTTGAGGCAGGCGGATCATGAAGTCAGGAGATCAAGACCATCCTGGTTAACACAGTGAAATCCCGTCCCTACTAAAAATACAAAAAATTAGGTGGGCGTGGTGACTGCACCTGTACTACTCAGGAGGCTGAAGCAGGAGAATTGCTTGAATCCGGGAGGTAGAGGTTGCAGTGAGCTGAGATTGCGCCACTGCACTTCAGCCTGGGCAACAGAGCGAGACACTGTCTCAAAAAAAAAAGAAAGAAATTATATTGGAAGTACTGCCTGAAACTATTCAGTCCAGAAGTCAGAAACTTTGGGCCTGGGCCAAATCTAGCATACTGCCTGTTTTCCTGATGTCCTGGGAACTAAGAATGGCTTTTATATCTTCTAAAAGGCCAAAAAAAAAAAAAAGATCAGCACAGTGGCTCACACCTGTAATCCCAACACTTTGGGAGTTCTAAGTGGGCGGATCACCTGAGGTCAGGAGTTCAAGACCAGCCTGACCTACATGATGAAACCCCATCTCTACCAAAAATACAAAAATTACCCAGGTATAGTGGCATGCGCCTGTAATCCTGGCTACTCGGGAGGCTGAGGCAGGAGAATAGCCTGCACCCGGGAGGCAGAGGTTGCAGTGAGCCGAGATCATGCCACTGTACTCTACCCTGGGCAACAGAGTGACTCGGTCTCAAATAAATAAATAAATAAATAAAAATAAAAATAATGTCGTGATTATTGTGAATAATTTCATTATGAGGTGAAATTGTATGAAATTCAAAAATCAGTGTCCACAAAAAAAAGTTTTATTGGAATAATTTTTTTTATTTTTTGGAGACAGAGTCTTGTTCTGTTTCTCAGGCTGGAGTATAGTGGCGCAATCTCGGCTCACTGCTACCTCCGCCTTCCAGGTCAAGTGATTCTCCTGCCTCAGCCTCCTGAATAGCTGGGATTACAGGTTCCTGCTGCCATGCCCAGCTAATTTTTGTATTTTTAGTAGAGATGGGGTTTCACCATCTTGGCCAGGCTGGTCTTGAACTCCTGACCTCGTGATCCACCTGCCTTGGCCTCCCAAAGTGCTGGGATTACAGGTGTGAGCCACCACGCTCGGCTTTTTTTTTTTTTTGAGACAAGAGTCTCACATTGTCACCCAGGCTGGAGTGCAATGGTGCGATCTTGGCTCACTGCAACCTCCGCCTCCGAGATTCATGTGATTCTCCTGCCTCAGCCTCCTGAGTAGCTGTGATTACAGATGCACATCACCATATCCAGCTATTTTTTTTTTTTTTTTTTTTTAGTAGAGATGGGGTTTCACTATGTTGGCCAGACTGGTCTCGAATACCTGACCTTGTGATCTGCCCGCCTTGGCCTCCCAAAGTGCTGAGATTATAGGGGTGAGCCACCGTGCTTGGCCCTTTTTTATTTTTATTTTTACTTTTATTTTTATTTTTTTTGAGACGGAGTCTCACTCTGTCGCCTGGGCTGGAGTGCAGTGGCTGGATCTCAGCTCACTGCAAGCTCCGCCTCCCGGGTTTACGCCATTCTCCTGCCTCAGCCTCCTGAGTAGCTGGGACTACAGGCGCCCGCCACCTCACCCGGCTAGCTTTTTGTATATTTTAGTAGAGACGGGATTTCACCATGTTAGCCAGGATGGTCTCGAACTCCTGACCTCGTGATCCGCCCGTCTCGGCCTCCCAAAGTGCTGGGATTACAGGCTTGAGCCACCGCGCCCGCCCTATTTTTATTTTTTAAGACAGAGTCTCACTGTGTTTCCTAGGCTGGAGTGCAGTGGCGTGATCTTGGCTCACTGCAACCTCCGCCTCCCAGGTTCAAGCGATTCTTCTGCTTCAGCCTCCCAAATAGCTGGGATTACAGATGTGTGCCCCCACGCCCGGCTAATTTTTGTATTTTTAGTAGAGACAGGGTTTCACCATGTTGGTCAGGCTGGTCTTGAACTCCTGACCTCAGATGAACCACTGGCCTCAGCCTCTCAAAATGGGAATAAAACTTTTTCTCATTTGTTTATATATATATATTATATCTGCACTGCACTCCAGCCTGGGCAACACAGCGAGGCTCCATCTCAAAATAAATAAAAAATAAAAAATAAAATAAAAAAGCTTGCTGGCCCCTGGGCTGGACCAGTAGCTCCCCTTCCATTGATGGGAAATTTGAGGCACAGAGAAAATGACTGGCCTAAGATCACACAGAGAGTCAATAGCAGAAATAACTCTGGCTCCCTGTTAGTGCTCTTTTCACTTCGTTACCATATAAAAGTGGATAAACAAAGGTTTCTCAGCTTCTCATGACAATGACTACTTGGTCCTTTTATATGCCTTATCTCTGCTCATTCTCACCCTTGTCTAACCTAGGTTCTAGCATGGGCAGCTGCATCTGTAACCTCGAGAGGGCAGCACTCATTAAGATGACTCCAAAATACAATCTCTTATCTGAGAACCAAAAATAGAGTGAATATATCATCCTGTCCTAACGAAAAAAAAAATGCATTAGAAAGTGTCTCAACTGCTTCTGATGATGATATATATGCATTCATACCAGTGTAAATTTAAGAGGTTTTCCTTTTTTTTTTTTTTTTTGACAAATCGTCAACAAAGGTGAATTCAAGCACAAACAATCCCCACATTTAGCTAGACTGGAAAGCACTGAGGCCACATTAGTGGCAAAAGCAAGACAGGCATTTGAGAGAACCACCCAGAGAAACTTTTTTTTTTTTTTTGAGACAGAGTCTCGCTCTGTTGCCAAGTTGGAGTGCAGTGGCTCAATCTCTGCGCACTGCAACAAACCTCTGCCTCCTAGGTTCAAGCGATTCCCCTGCCTTGGCCTCCCAAGTAGCTAGGACTACAGATGCTCGCCACCACGCCTGGTTAATTTTTTGTATTTTAGTAGAGACGAGTTTCACCATGTTGGCCTGGGTGATCTCAATCTCCTGACCTCGTGATCTGCCTGTCTTGGCCTCCCAAAAGTGCTGAGATTACAGTCATTAAGCTACCGTGCCTGGCCCCCAGAGACACTTTTAAGTGTTTTCTGAGCACTGGGGGAACATGAAGAGGGAGAAAATTAGATCTCAGAGAGCCCAAGGGACAGTTTTAAGTAGACTTGTGACCCAGGATTGTCCTTTTCTGAGCAGACTAAAGAAGAGGTTTCATCTCTTTATTCTGGGATGTCCAATCATAAAATGGGGCTAGTAGGGCTTGTAGGCAATGAGGTACTTACGAAGTACAATTAATGTATGCAAAGGGCTTTGAGATCTTTCAGATTAAAAAGTGTCCTGTGCAGGTGCAAGATGGACTGGTGTTGCTGTGAGGGCAGATATATTTTGTGGGTGTCACCAATGTTGTTGAACGAGGCAGTAGGGGAAAAAGTAGGTTAAGATTATGTGGCACAATTGGCTGGGTGCGGTGGCTCACGCCTGTAACCCCAGCACTTCGGGAGGCCGAGGTGGGTGGATCACGATGTCAGGAGATCAAGACCATCCTGGCTAACACGGTAAAACCCCGTCTCCACTAAAAATACAAAAAAAAAAAAAAAAAATTAGCCAGGCGTGGTGGCTGGCGGGTGCCTGTAAGTCACAGCTACTTGGGAGGCCGAGGCAGGAGAATGGCATGAACCCAGGGGGCGGAGCTTGCAGTGAGCCGAGATCTCGCCACTGCACTCCAGCCTGGGAGACAGAGCGAGGCTCCGCCTCCAAAAAAAAGATTATGTGGCACAATCCTTCAACGTGACCCACAACTGGGCGATAGGAAACTTGTACAGACTATCACATCAGATGGAGAGAAACATCACTGAGAATGCATAGATCCCCGGAGGCAGAATGGTTAGCTTCATGATGCACAGTTATGCCTAGAAAAATCTGGTGGGGCTATTTAGGAAAACAGATACGGTACTTCTGGCTTTACAAGGAAGGGGACCAAGTCACATTACTCAGCAAATATCTTTCCTTAGTCTGAACTTGGCTTCTAAGATTTTCTGAGAACTGAGCATTTGTTTTCTCTTTTTTTTTTTGAGATGAAGTTTCACTCTTTTTGTCCAGGCTGGAGTGCAATGACGTGATCTCGACTCACTGCAACCTTTGGCTCCCGGGTTCAAGGGATTCTCCTGCCTCAGGCACCTGAGTAGCTGGGATTACAGGCGCCCACCACCACACCCAGCTAATCTTTTTAAAAATATATTTAGTATAGACGGGGTTTCACCATGTTGGCCAGGCTGGTCTTGAACTTATGACCTCAGGTGATCCACCTGCCTCGGCCTCCCAAAGTGCTGGGATTACAGGCATGAACCACAGTGCCCAGCCAGCATAGATAATTATCTTGACTCTTGTCTCTTGATAAATCAGTGGCATTTCTTGCATGGACTTGCTCAACCACATTTGCTTGCCGGCATCTGCCCCCATACATTCCATCTTCCAGTCCTCTACTAGCTGAACTATCAAAAGCCAGTTCCTTTGCCTACGCAGCCCTTCCTTCCTATTTCAGGGCTCAGGTCATGCTGTCAATTCTTTCCACTCTCCAACCCACATGAATTCCCTACTCCCCGACTGGGTAACACAGCGAGACCCTGTCTCTACAAAAAAATTTAAAAACTAGCCAGGGGTGGCCAGGTGCAGTGGCTCACGTCTGTAATCCCAGCACTTTGGGAGGCCAAGGCAGGTGGATCACCTGAGATCAGGAGTTTGAGACCAGCCTGATCAACATGGAGAAACTCCGTCTCTACTAAAAATACAAAATTAGCTGGGCATGGTGGTGCATGCCTGTAATCCCAGCTACTTGGGAGGCTGAGACAGGAGAATCACTTGAACCCAGGAGGCAGAGGTTGCGGTGAGCCGAGATCACGCCGTTGCACTCCAGCGTGGGCAACAGTGCAAGACTCCATCTCAAAAAAAAAAAAAAAAAAAAAAAAAAAAATAGCTGGGGGTGGTGGCATGCTCTTGTATTCCCAGATACCTGGGAGGCTGAGGCAGAGAGGGGAGGGTCTCTTGTGCCCAAGAGTTAAAAGCTGCAGTGAGCCATGATTACATCACCGCTGGGTGACAGAGCAAGACCCTGTCTCAAAAAATTTTAAAAAACTTGAAAACATCCAGCATATTTGTACACAGGGTTTCAATGTCCCCAATATAATGGATACTGTACTTACTTTTTTTTATCTTCTTTTGAAAGGAGAGAGAAATCTTTCTTAAGGCCAGACACAGTGACTTATGCCTGTAATCTCAGTACTTTGGGAGGATGAGGTGGGTGGATCACTTGAGGCCAGGAATTCGAGACCAGTCTGGCCAACATGGCGAAACCCTGTCTCTACTAAAAATACAAAAATTAGCCAGGCATCCTGGCATGTGCCTGTAGTCCCAGCTACTCAGGAGACTGAGGCAGGAGAATCACTTGAAACCAGGAGGCACCAGGTATGGTGGCTCATGCCTGTAATTCCAGCATCTTGGAAGGCAGAGGATCACGAGGTCAAGAGATTCAGACCATCCTGGACAACATGGTGAAACCCGTCTCTACTGAAATACAAAAATTAGCCGGGCGTAGTGGTGCGTGCCTATAGCCCCAGCTACTGGGGAGGCTGAGGTAGGAGAGTCACTTGAACCCAGGAAGTGGAGGTTGCAGTGAGCTGAGATCATGCCATCACACTCCAGCCTGGCGACAGAGGGAGACTCCATCTCAACAACAACAACAACAAGAAACCAGGAGGCAGAGGGTGAAGTGAGCTGAGATTGTGTCACTGCACTCCAGACTGAGCAACAGAGTGAGACTCCATTTAAAAAAAAAAACCCAAACCTTTCTTTTTTTTTGAGACAGAGTCTCGCTCTGCCGCCCAGGCTGGAGTGATGTGGCCGGATCTCAGCTCACTGCAAGCTCTGCCTCCCGGGTTCACGCCATTCTCCTGCCTCAGGCGCCTGTAGGCGCCTGCCTACAGGCGCCCGCCACCTCGCCCGGCTAATTTTTTTGTATTTTTTAGTAGAGACGGGGTTTCACCGTGTTAGCCAGGGCCCCAAACCTTTCTTAAAATTTAACACCCTCAGCCGGGCGCAGTGGCTCACGCCTATAATTCCAGCACTTTGGGAGGCTGAGGTGGGCGGATCATGAGGTCAGGAGATCAAGACCATCCTGGCTAACACAACGAAAACCTGTCTCTACTAAAAATACAAAAAAATTAGCTGGGCGTGGTGGTGGACGCCTGTAGTCCCAACTACTTGGGAGGCTGAGGCAGGAGAATGGTATGAACCCGGGAGGCGGAGGTTGCAGCGAGCTGAGATTGCGCCACTGCACTCCAGCCTGGGCGACAGAGTGAGACTCTATCTCAAAAAAAAAAAAAAAATTTACCACTCTCCAGGAAGTAGAATTTTCATGACATATACTCTACACGTAACTAGTGCACTAATACCATCATACCATCAGAAATACATCTCAACTGCTTTCTTAAAGAAATGATCTTGGCCGGGCGCAGTGGCTCAAGCCTGTAATCCCAGCACTTTGGGAGGCCGAGACGGGCGGATCACGAGGTCAGGAGATTGAGACTACCCAGACTAACGTTGTGAAACCCCGTCTCTACTAAAAAATACAAAAAAAACTAGCCGGGCGAGGTGGCGGGCGCCTGTAGTCCCAGCTACACGGGAGGCTGAGGCAGGAGAATGGCGTGAACTCGGGAGGCGGAGCTTGCAATGAGCTGAGATCGGGCCACTGCACTCCAGCCCGGGTGACAGAGGGAGACTCCGTCTCAAAAAAAAAAAGAAAAAAAAAGAAACGATCTTTTCCTCAGCTATATTTTAAGTTCCACAGCAGTGATTCTTAGGAGAAGTGAGAAAAGTCCCACAAAGCAGATAATTCAAAGGATGTATCAGAATCCCTCGAAATCCTGATATTCCATTTTAGAAGACAGCTTTCCTCAACGCCCCCAAGCTTTTTTTTTTTTTTTTTTTTTTGAGACGAGTCTCACTCTGTCCCCCAGGCTGGAGTGCAGTGGTATGATCTTAGCTCACTGCAACATCTGCCTCCCAATGCTTCCAAATCGAATCCAATCCCTAAATCTCTACCAGTATAAATCAGTGTACATGACAGAAGTATAGTGTGTGCTAGGACAAAGGAAAAACAGGTGAAGACCTTATTCTACATAAGCTGGAGAGCAACATTACATAAATAATTAGAGGCTGGGCGTGGTGGCTCAAGCCTGTAATCCCAGCACTTTGGGAGGCCGAGATGGGCAGATCACGAGGTCAGGAGATCGAGACCATCCTGGCTAACCCGGTGAAACCCTGTCTCTACTAAAAAATACAAAAAAAACTAGCAGGGCAAGGTGGCGGGCGCCTGTAGTCCCAGCTACTGGGGAGGTAGAGGCAGGAGAATGGCATAAACCCGGGAGGCGGAGCTTGCAGTGAGCCAACATCTGGCCACTGCACTCCAGCCTGGGCGACAGAGCGAGACTCCATCTCAAAAAAATAAAATAGGCCGGGCGCGGTGGCTCAAGCCTGTAATCCCAGCACTTTGGGAGGCCGAGACGGGCGGATCACGAGGTCAGGGGATCGAGACCATCCTGGCTATCACGGTGAAACCCCGTCTCTACTAAAAATACAAAAACTAGCTGGGCGAGGTGGCGGGCGCCTGTAGTCCCAGCTACTCGGGAGGCTGAGGCAGGAGAATGGCTTAAACCCAGGAGGCGGAGCTTGCAGTGAGCTGAGATCCGGCCACTGCACTCCAGTCTGGGCGACAGAGTGAGACTCCGCCTCAAAAAAAAAAAAATAAAATAAAATAAAATAAAATAAAATAAAATAAAATAAAATAAAATAAAAATAAATAAATAAATAACCAGAAAATGTATTA
>NC_045434.1:206385748-206390596 GCF_002776525.5 Piliocolobus tephrosceles | reverse complement strand
TGTATTAAAAAAAAAAAATTGTGGGCTGGGCGCGGTGGCTCACACCAGTAATTCCAGCACTTTAGGAGGCCAAGGTGGGCAGATCACCTGAGGTCAGGAGTTCCAGAACAGCCAGGCCAACATGGTGAAACCCCGCCTCTACCAAAAATACAAAAATTAGCTGGGTGTGGTGGCACATGTTTGTAGTCCAAGCTACTTGGGAGGCTGAGGCAGGAGAATGGCTTGAACCCTAGAGGTGGAGGCTGCAGTGAGCCAAGATCACACTATCACTCTGGCCTGTGCGACAGAATGACAAGACTCCAACTCAAAAAAAAAAAAAACCCAAAATTGTTGGCTGGGTGCAGTGGCTCATGTCTGTAATCCCAGCACTTTGGAAGGCTGAGCCAGGGGGGATCACCTGAGGTCAGGAGTTTGAGACCAGCCTGACCAATATGGAGAAACCCTCTCTCTACTAAAAATACAAAATTAGCCCGGCGTGGTGGGCACATGCCTGTAATCCCAGCTACTCAGGAAGCTGAGGCAGGAGAATTGCTTGAATGCTGGAGGTGGAGGTTTCGGTGAGCTGAGATCACACCATCGCTTCCTGCCTGGTCAACAAGACTGAAAAAAAAAAAAGTTTCAATAGCTATTAGGCATAAATGTTTCAGAATAAAATATACATGATACTTTACATCTGTATTTAATCACATACTCCAATAAAGAACGATAAAGTGGCCAGGCGCGGTGGCTCAAGCCTGTAATCCCAGCACTTTGGGAGGCCGAGACGGGCGGATCACGAGGTCAGGAGATCGAGACCATCCTGGTTAACATGGTGAAACCCCGTCTCTACTAAAAATACAAAAAACTAGCCGGGCGAGGTGGCGGGTGCCTGTAGTCCCAGCTACTCGGGAGGCTGAGGCAGGAGAATGGCGTAAACCCGGGAGGCGGAGCTTGCAGTGAGCTGAGATCCGGCCACTGCGCTCCAGCCCGGGCTACAGAGCGAGACTCCGTCTCAAAAAAAAAAAAAAAGAACAATAAAGTAATACATTGAAAATACAAATTGGCCAAGCATAGTGGCTCACGCCTGTAATCCTAGCACTCTGGGAGGCCCAGGTGAGTGGATCATCCGATCTCAGAAGTTAGAGACCAGCCTGGGCAACATGGCGAAGCCCTATCTCTATCAAAAATACGAAATATTAGCTGGGTACCGTGGTATCCACCTATAGTCCCAGCTACTCAGAAGGCTGAGATGGATGATTAAAAAAAGCAAATACAAATTTTGACTTTTTTTTTTTTTTTTGAGTGGGAGTTTCACGCTTGTCGCCCAAGCTGGAGTGCAACGGTGCGGTCTCTACTCATTGCAACCCCTGCCTCCTGGTCTCAAGCAGTTCTCCGGCCTCAGCCTCCAGAGCAGCTGGGATTACAGGTATGTGCCACCATGCCCAGCAAATTTTTGGGATTTTAGTAGAGACGGGGTTTCACGATGTTGGCCAGGCTGGTCTCAAACTCCCAACCTCAGATGATCCACCCGCCTTGGCCTCCCAAAGTGCTGGGATCAAGACTCCATCTCAAAAAAAAAAAAAAAAAAAAATTCTGAAATTCTGAAGGTGGAGCTTGACCTCAGAGTGATATATCTGTTTTCCTTTCTTTTTGTTTTTTTTTTATTTTTTGAGACAGAGTCTCGCTCTATCACTCGCGCTCTGTCACCCAGGCTGGAGTGCAGTGGCATGATCTCAGCTCACTGCAACCTCCATCTCCTGGGTTCAAGCGATTCTCCTGTCTTAGCCCTCTGAGTAGCTGGGATTACAGGCATGAGCCACCACACCCAACTAATTTTGTATTTTTAGTAGAGATGGGGTTTCCTCATGTTGGTCAGGCTGGTTTTGAACTCCAGACCTCAGGTGATCTGCCCACCTCAGTCTCCCAAAGTGCTAGGATTACAGGCGTGAGCCACCGCGCCCAACCTTAATATTTGTATTTTTATTAGAGATGGGGTTTCACCGGGTTGGCCAAGCTAGTCTTGAACTCCTGACCTCAGGCAATCCACCCATCTTGGCCTCCCAAAGTGCTGGGATTACAGGTGTGAGCCACCATGCCCGGCCCATGTTTTCAAATTAAGCAGTAGACTATTTATTTCACTGATGTTCATTGGGATGTGGTGGAACTAGAGCAAGGTCCAATATGGGGGAAGAAAGTCTTTTAAAAAGAAAATTACGGCTGGGCGAGGTGGCTCACGCCTGTAATCCCAGCACTTTGGGAGGCCAAGGCAGGCAAGTCATGAGGTCAGGAGTTCGAGACCAGCCTAGACAACATGGTGAAACCCTGTCTCTACTAAAAATACAACAATTAGGCAGGTGTGGTGGTACATGCCTGTAATCCCAGCTGCTCAGGAGGCTGAGGCAGGGGAATCACTTGAACCCGGGAGGCAGAGGTTGCAGTGAGCAGAAATCAGGCCATTGCACTCCAGCCTGGGTGACAGAGTGTGACTCTGTCTCAAAAAAAAAAAAAAAAAGTAAAGAAAAATATAGCTGGGCACAGTGGCTCACGCCTATAATCCCAGTACTTTGGGCGATGGAGGCGGGAAGATCATCTGAGCTGGAGTTCTCCCGGCCAAGAAATAATTTATTATTCATGTCATCATGGAGCAGATATGAGGGTAGAAGGAAACCATATCCTGGGAGTGTAACAATTCCTCCAGAAGCCCTAAGGTTTTGAGTTCCCACTTGCTGCACTGACCCAGGAACTTCCTAAAACAGAAGGTACTTTCCAACATCACAGTCTTTGGCATCTTCCCCTCTAAGCCTCACTGTCAGACTTTTCCAAAGGTCATAATTACTTTTTTAAAATTTTCTTCAATTCATTCCAATCAAGCTTTTGCCTCCTACTCCACCCAGACAGCTCGTGTCAAGGTCACCAATGACTTACACTTGCTCATATGATACTCCATTTTCATGCCTCAACTTAATCTCTCAGCAGCATTTCAGAGTTGACCATTCCTTCCACTTTTTTTTTTTGAGACCGAGGCTCACTCTGTCATCCAGGCTGGAATGAAGTGGCGCGATCTCGGCTCACTGCAACCTCCGTCTCCCGGGTTCAAGCAATTGTCCTGCCTCAGCCTCTCGAGTAGAGCCACTATTCCTGTGCGCCACCATTCCCGGCTAATTTTTGTGTTTTTACTAGAGACGGGGTTTCACTATGTTAGTCAGGCCGGTCTCGAACTCCTGACCTCGTGATCCACTCGCCTCGGCCTCCCAAAGTGCTGTGATTACAGGCATTAACCACCAAGCCCCGCCCAAGCCCAGCTAATTTTTTTTTTTTTTTTGAAACCGAATTTTGCTCTTGTTGCACAGGCTGGAATGCAATGGCACAATCTCAGCTCACTGCAACCTCCGCCTCCCGGGTTCAAGCGATTCTCCTGCCTCAGCCTCTCAAGTAGCTGGGATTACAAGCATGCACCACCACACCCAGGTAATTTTTTTTTTTTTTTTTTTTTTGAGACGGAATCTCGCTCTGTCGCCCAGGCTGGAGTGCAGTGGCCGCATCTCAGCTCACTGCAAGCTCTGCCTCCCGGGTTTACACCATTCTCCTGCCTCAGCCTCCCGAGTAGCTGGGACTACAGGCGCCCACCACCTTGCCCGGCTAGTTTTTTGTGTTTTTAGTAGAGACGGGGTTTCACTGTGTTAGCCAGGATGGTCTCGATCTCGTGACCTCGTGATCCACCTGCCTTGGCCTCCCAAAGTGCTGGGATTACAGGCTTGAGCCACCACGCCCAGCCTCAAACCCAGCTAATTTTGTATTTCCAGTAGAGAGGGGTTTCTCCATGTTGTTCAGGGTGGTCTCAAACTCCTAACCTCAGGCGATCCGCCCGCCTCGGCCTCCAAAAGTGCTGGGATTACAGGCATGAGCCATCACATCCGGCCAATTTTTGTATTTTTTTAGTAGAGTTAGGGTTTCACCATGTTGGCCATCTGGTCTTGAACTCCTGACCTCAAGTGATCTGCCTGCCTCGGCCTCCCACAGTGCTGGGACTACAGGTGTGAGCCACCCTGCTAGGCCACCTACTCCATTTTCTTGACTTCCTGGACACCACCCTTTCCTGGTTATCCTCCAACCTAACTGGTTGTTCCTTCTCATCCTGCTTTGCAAACCTTCTTCTCAGACCTTTTAACAGTGGAGTGCCTCAGGGCTTCCTTGATCCTATTTCCTTCTATATTTACATTGGTGATCTCATCCAGTTTGATGCTTTTAAATGCTACCTATAGGATAACTCACACACAAATATACATAATATACAAAAAGGGCATATATAAAAATATACATCTCCAGAGCTTCCTCCTAAATCAAGACCCACATATCCAATAGCCCACCAGCGTCTCCATTTGATATCTAATAAATACCTCAAAAATCATGCCCAAACTGAACTTCTGATCTTCCCCTGCAGAACTGCTCTATCCAGTCCTCCTTCATTACAACTTTTAGTTGCCCAGGTCAAAAAATGTTTTGGCTCATCCTTGACTCCTCTTTTTATCAATCCCAGGTTCAATCTACCAGCAAGTCTGCTTGGATTTACTGTTAAAGTATATCCAGGGCCTTGTGGCTCACACCTGTAATCCCAGCACTTTGGGAGGTCAGGAATGCAAGACTTGCTTGACCAACATGGTGAAACCCCGTCTCTACTAAAAAGTACAAAAATTAGCTGGGTGTGGTGGCGCATGCCTGTAATCACAGCTACTCGGGGGGCTGAGACAGGAGAATTGCTTGAACCTGGGAGGTGGAGGTTGCAGTGAGCCAAGATCACACCACTGCACTCCAGGCTGGGTGACAGAGGGAGACTCGATATCAAAAAAAAAAAAAAAAAAAAAAAAAAAA
>NC_045434.1:206367473-206385648 GCF_002776525.5 Piliocolobus tephrosceles | reverse complement strand
GCAGTGAGCCAAGATCACACCACTGCACTCCAGGCTGGGCGACAGAGGAGGACTCATCAAAAAAAAAAAAAAAAAAAAAAAAAAAAAAAATTAGCCAGGCAGTAGTAGCGCATGCCTGCTGTCCCAGCTACTCAGGAGGCTGAAGCAGGAGAATCGCTTGAGCCTGGGAGGTGGAGGTTGCGGTGAGCCGAGATTGCACTACTGCACTCCAGTCTTGGCGACACAGACCCTGTTTCAGAAAAAAAAAAAAAAAAAGGCCAGGCGCAGTGGCTCTCGCCTGTAATCCCTGCACTTTGGGAGGCTGAGGTGGGCAGATCATCTGAGGTCAGGAGTTCGAGACCAGCCTGGCTAATATGGTGAAACCCTGTCTCTACTAAAAATACAAAAATTACCTGCGCATGGTGGCGGGTGCCTGTAGTCCCAGCTACTCGGGAGTCTGGGACAGAATAGCTTGAACCTGGGAGGTGGAGGATGCAGTGAGCGGAGATCGTGACACTGCACTCCAGCCTGGGTGATAGAGCGAGACTCTGTCTCAAACAAACAAAACAAAACAAAACAAAACACAAAAATTAGCCCAGTGTGGTGGCATGTGCCTGTAATCCCAGTTCCCCAAGAGCCTGAGGCAGGAGAATCGCTGGAACCTGGGAGGCAGAGGCTGCAGTGAGCTGAGATCACACCACTGCATTCCAGCCTGGGTGACAGAGCAAGACTCCATCTGAAGAAAACAATCAATCTCTCTCTCTCTCTCTCTGATACATTTTGGTCATTAAAGCCACGCTCCCCTTCACTTGGATTACTGGTATGACTGATTCATTCGGCTCCTGCTTCTACCCTGGGCCTCTCTTTTTTTTTTTTGAGACGGACCCTTCCTTTGTTGCCTAGGCTGGCGTGCGGTGGCGCAATCTCAGCTCACTGCAAGCTCCGCCTCCAGGGTTCACCCATTCTCCCACCTCAGCCTCCGGAGTAGCTGGGACTACAGGCCCCCTCCACTATGCCCGGGTAATTTTATTTTTGTACTTTTAGTAGAGACGGGGTTTCACCGTGTTAGCCAGGATGGTCTTGATCTCCTGACCTCGTGATCTGCCCGCCTTGGCCTTCCAAAGTGTTGGGATTACAGGCGTGAGCCACCGCGCCCAGCCCAGGGCCTCTTATTTTCAATACTTTGGGCAATCCTTCTAAAACCTGTAATATCATTAAAAACCATAAAAACCTATTACAGTTAACCAGGTTCTATAGATCTGCCCCACACACTCCTCTGACTCTTTGACATTCATCCTACAGCCGCGTCTTGACCATTCTATTTTTTTTGAGACAGGGTCTTACTGTCACCCAGGCTGGAGTGCAGTGGCTCAATCAAGGCTCACTGCAGCCTCGAATCACTTCCCAGGCTCAATCAATTCTTCCACCCAAGTAGTTGGGACCACAGGTGCACGCCACCATGACTTTTATAAATTTTTTGGATAACTTTTATAAATTTTTATAAATTTTTTGTAGAGACAGGGTTTCACCATGCTGCTCAGGTTAGAGTGTAGTGATGCAATCATAGCTCACTGTAACCTCAAACTCCCAGGCACAAGCAATCCTCCTGCCTCAGCATCCCAAGTAGCTGGGACTAAAGGCCCACACCACCACGCCCAGGTAATTGTAACATTTTGAAGAGACTAGTCTCCCTATGTTGCATAGGTTGACCTGGAACTCCTGACCTCAAGCAGTCTTCTCACCTCTGCCTCCCAAAGTGCTGGGATCACAGGCATGAGCCATGAGCCACCACGCCCAGCTATGACCATTCTATTTCAACCCTACCGATTTCCTTCCTCTATTTCATACGTGCCAGTCATGCTTGCTCCTCCCTGAAGGTCTTTTCATTTACGATTCCCTCTGCAATCTCTTCTCTAGATATCCACAATTTGCTCCCTTAGCTCCTGCAAATCTTCATTCATAAATTATCTCTTTGTTGGGGCGCCATGTCACACCCCTATAATCCTAGTACTCTGGGGAGCTGAAGCGGGAAGATCACTCGAGCCAAAGAGTTAGAGGCTGCAGTGAACTAGGATTACACCACTGCATTTCAGTTGGGGTGATAGCGAGACCCCTTCTCTACAAAAGTACAAATAAAAGTAAAACAATCTCCTTCTTGAGGCCCATCCTAACCACCTCATTTAAAATTGCAAGACTTGCTTCATCTCTATTATTCTTCACTGTATTTTCACTGTAACACTTGCTACTTCTATTATTTAATTTCCTTATTGTCTGTCTCCCTTCTCCACCAGGGTAAGCTCCATGAGAACAGGGATCTTTGCTTTGCTTTTATTCAGTGATGTACCTAAACACCTGGGATAGGCTCTGGCCCATTGATGCTCAAAAATTGTTAAACAAGTAAATTAAAATCCTGAGTTTTCAGAGTCTTTTTGATATATCTAACTAGGCCACTTATACCATGATGCCAAAATGATAAATCTACAGGTTTCATATAATCTGCACATTTGTCAGGACAGAATTTTGCTTTGGGGATGACCATTTTGTACTCTGGCAGGACAAACAAACGTTGGGTGTCCCCGGAGCATCGTTTACTTTTATAGATGTGTTTCTATTTTTCTTCTTTTTTTTTGAGATGGAGTCTCACTTTGTCGCCCAGGCTGGAGTGCAGTGGCATGATCTTGGTTCACTGCAACCTCCGTCCTCCCTAGTTCAAGCGATTCTCCTGCCTCAGCCTCCCGAGTAGCTGGGACTATAGGCGTGTGCCAGCACACCTGACTAATTTTTACGTTTTTTAGTAGAGACGGGGTTGCACCATGTTGGTCACATGGGTCTGGATCTCCTGACTTCGTGATCCGCCCGTCTCGGCCTCCCAAAGCGCTGGGATTACAGTCGTGAGCCACCGTGCCCAGCCATGTTTCTCTTTTTCTAAGAAACATACTGTTGCTGCAAGGATTTGTTCTTTGAACTCCAATACTTCTGAAGTACAGGGAAGCATTTTTTTTTTTTTTTTTGAGACGGAGTCTCGCTCTGTCGCCCAGGCTGGAGTGTAGTGGCCGGATCTCAGCTCACTGCAAGCTCCGCCTCCCGGGTTCACGTCATTCTCCTGCCTCAGCCTCCCGAGTAAGCTGGGACTACAGGCGCCTGCCACCTCGCCCGGCTAGTTTTTTTGTATTTTTTAGTAGAGACGGGGTTTCACCATGTTAGCCAGGATGGTCTCGATCTCCTGACCTCGTGATCCGCCCGTCTCGGCCTCCCAAAGTGCTGGGATTACAGGCTTGAGCCACCGCGCCCGGCCAGGGAAGCATTTTATAACCAACTTTCTGAATGTTTTGCCTCAAAGGAGAAAAAATTATTACACTATGTGGGAGTGCTAACTGCTGCCAAAAATATTTTGAAGGACTTCCCGTATTACTAAAGTCTCTAAAGAACTTAATTTATCTTTACCAGGAACAAGTTATTGCTGTTTTAAATTCTCTCCTATTCCAGAATTTGCCATAAGAAGCTGTTCTTTCCTTGAACAATGGATTAAAAAAAAAAAGGAACAAATCCAAAGGTATGGGCAAAAGGGGCCTAGCCCACACCATTTACCCCCCTTTTTTTTTTTTTGAGACAGTCTCGCTGTGTCACCCAGGCTGGAGTGGCGTGATCTTGGCTCACTGCAAGCTCCGGCTCCCAGGTTCACGCCACTCTCCTGCCTCAGCTTCCCAAGTAGCTGGGACTACAGGTGCCCGCCACCACGCCCGGCTAATTTTTTTTTTGTTATTTTTAGTAGAGACGGGGTTTCACCGTGTTAGCCAGGATGGTCTCTATCTCCTGGCCTAGTGATCCGCCTGCCTTGGCCTCCCAAAGTGCTGGGATTACAGGCGTGAGCCACCGCGCCCGGCCCAGCCCACACCATTTCTATTCTGCATTGACTGTCTTAAGAATCTGGGTGTAATCAAAGTTTTGGTTAACATCTACTGTCTTTTAGGGAACACAAATGTGGTACAAATTAATTCAGACACCTCAGTTTTAGAGTAAGAAAGAAAAACTACATGAACAATGAATTGGCAATTCTGGAATTCACTAGTCCGGATCTAGCTTGACAAACACAAATGAGATCCAGGACTACATAAACAAAGGCCTTTTCACCTCTGGGGCAGATCATGAGATTGCCGTGATTGAAAATGTTTATTTGAACATGGTTCTCTGTATATTTAAAGTTCACTAGTTCCAACAGTGTTTGGGGTTTTTTGGTTTAGGAAGCTGGTCTTGAGGTCGATATGAGGATGCGGAGGAGGTTAGCCCTGGATTTCTGTTCAACTGTTTTGCAAATGTACACCATGGGTCATAAGGGAGATGTCAACAGTGCAAACACCACCCATTCTTTAAGAAAGTACAAATCAACACCTTCTTTTTGTACAACAAAAGGATGTGTTTTCTATGTTAAATGTAATGGTTAAAGGTTTAAAGTATGTGTTTTTTTGTTTGTTTGTTCTTTGAGAGAGTCTCACTCTGTAGCCCAGGCTGGAGTGCAGTGGCAAGATCTCGGCTCACCGCAAGCTCTGCCTCCCGGGTTCACACCATTCTCCTGCCTCAGCCTCCTGAGTAGCTGGTACCACAGGCGCCCGTCACCACGCCGAGCCACTGTGCCCGGCCTAAAGTATGTGTTTTATTAAAAAAAAAAAAAAAAAAATTAACCACAGGAATAAGGACTGCTTAAACAGATCCTTCTAGTCTGTTCAAGTGCTGGGCAATCATTCTTCGAATCTAAACTGCCCAACTAATTAGAGCTATAATAATTTGCTTATCAGGCTACTGTAACAGATTCCAAATTTCCAATAGAACTAATAGCTTTATACTATTTCATTTTCGTTGTGCAGACAAAAAAGAAAAAAAAAACTACAGCATTAACAACAACAACAAAAAATTCTGTAAGCTCTCACCACCAAAAAGACAGGCCAGGCGCGGTGCCTCACGCCTGTAATCTCAAGACTTTGAGAGGATCTCTTGAGCCCAGACGCTCAAGACCAGCTGGGGCAACATGGTGACACTCCATTTCTACAAAAAGTTAAAAAATTAGCTGGGCGCAGTGGCTTATGTCTGTAATCCCAGCACTTTGGGAGGTCAAGGCGGACGGATCACTAGGTCAGGAGACCGAGACCATCCTGGCCAACATGGTGAAACCCCCTCTCTACTAAAAATACAAAAATTCGCCAGGCGTGGTGAGGCGTGCCTGTAATCCCGGGTACAGCGGAGGCTGAGGCAGGAGAATTGCTTGAAACCGGGAGGCGGAAGTTACGGTGAGCCTAGATCGTGCCACTGCACTCCAGCCTAGGGGCAAAGACTCCTTCTCAAACACAACAACAACAACAAAAAACCCAGCATGGTGGTTCGCACCTATTGTCTCAGCTATTCAGGAGGCTGAGGTAGGAGGATAACCTGAGCCCACGGAGGTCGAGGCTGCAGTGAGCTGTGATTTCGCCATTCCACAAGACAGAGTGAGACCTTGTCTCAAAAAAAAAAAAAAAAAAGTTGATGTCAAAAGACACAGTATAAAAATTTAAACCTCTATGCAGTGCTTTTGGTCACCATGAAACTAAATTATTTGGAATCCAAAAGCCTCTTCTCACTTACGTCATCTGGAAGCCACCAAATCCTGATCGATTCCGTCAACAACAGACGTTTTTTACCTTTTCATCCCATCATTATAAGCTTTACCTCCTACTGCTGAAACAAATAACTTCCTATAATTACACATAGTAATAAAATAAAAAAACTATGGCAGCTGAGATGCCAATAGATTTGAGCCAAAACGGGCTGGCTCTTTTATGAACTCACGCTGTGGTGAAGGAAAACAAATTAAAAAACAAACAAACAAACAAACAAAAAACACACACACACCAAAAAACCTTGCACGAAAGCAAACGGGGAAGACAAATTTAGCAGCAGTTCTCTTGAATTTCCTGGCTTTGTTGATTTCGAACCACAACGTTAGCAATAAAACACCAAGACTCATATTTAAATATTTCTTTTGAAATCAGAAAAACAATAGCTCTTTCAGGATTTGAAATGACGCTTGAAAGCACACAATAGATTCTATTGGGTCAATGTATTATTTACATATTCATCTGAGACTTCAAAAAGAAGTTAAATGGAAGATGTTCTCAACAGGCAGAAATAAGATATTCCAATCTATTGTTCAAGTTTATGGCTCAGATATAAATAATGGGCTATAAACCCGTATCTGGAAAACAGTTGCGCAGTGCGTGCTTCACGGCCAGCCAATGAAAAGCAACGTCTCATTCTGCTCCATCTTCCAGCACGTCAAAGACATCCTACCCTTTTTTTTTCTTTTTTCCAAAGAAGCCAATCTCTGGGGACACCGGGTTTTAGCACCTTTGTGAGGCCCCGGCAGCACAGGAAGCTCTAAGGAGCACGCTCTGCAGTTGAGCTATTTGCAGAACGCCATGATCGCTCAAAGCCCAGCACGCGCACGGGTCTGCTACTGGCACCAGCACAAAGCTTTAGACAGCCACTTCCCACGGCTGGGTTCTAGGCATCTCCTCTTTAAAACGTGTTCCCTCTACCCTGCAAGGGTGGGGTGAGAAATCTCACTTTCGAAAGGCTTGCAGGGCGGAAGAGTCCGCCTTGCGGAGGCCCGGGCCGCGCTTCAAGGTTCACACGCCGCATGGCCACTCGAACGCAGCCCAGTTCCGAGGCAGTCAGCGGTCGAGACTGGGGCCTCGAGCCGAGAAGGAAAGCACAAAGGGGCCGCGTTCGCCCGCCGCCCCGGGGGACAGCCCGGGCGCGCCCGCCGTTCCGCCCATACCCCGCCCCTCGGCCGCGCGAAATGGCGGCGACTGCACCACAAAATGGCAGTCGCTCGGCCGCGGAGAGGCACCTGCTAGATGCCGTGGCTTCCTCCCCCGGCCCGGCCCCGCGAGCGCCAACGTCGTTCTACCCGCCCAGGCGCCCCGGTCTTCCCACGCCGCCCCGCCCAGGGCGCCTGGCGTCACCTGCGACCGCGTCCGGGGCCGCCAACAACGCGGCGCCTTTGTGCGGGCGCACCCTACCTTTACTCGGCCACACGGGCCCTTCTCGGGGGCTTTCCTTAAAGGGGAAACGGCTGGAAGCGACGGAACACCGCCGCCCAGGGCGCCCCTCAGACTCGAGGTTACTACGGTTTCCCCACACTCGCAGCGTTAGCGTCAGGCCACCAGAGTGAAGACGGGCGGGGAAGGGACCACAGAGCCCGAGAGGAGGGCAAACCTAGAAAAAACTAGTGAAAGACGCCCCCAACCCAGTGCTTCCGCGGCCACGCTGAATCCTAACGTACTGAGCCCACTCGAGGGGGCCCGTGCGAGGAGGCGGCTCCAAAGGGTGGGTTTCGGCTTTCCTTCCACCTTGCAAACGTCCAGTGGGCGCCCTACGCTTCTCATGGCTACCCCCTGCCCTCTCCCCATGCTGAGGAATCTCGGGGACTAAGCAGTGGCAGAGGGAGGAGCGGCTGCCGCGGTCCCTATGCTTTTTCCCTGGCGTGAGGGTCTCAGTGGACTTGGGCTCTGTTTGGGCCGTGGCTCGAAGGTTGGAGGTGTGGCGGTGTGCTTGGGGTTTTTCGCTTTCTTTCAAACGCTTGCTTCCTTGCGTTCCTCACCCCCCAGCGTCCCTTTGGCTCCGTCTTTCCAGAAACTTCTCAGAGAAACTCGGCAAAAAGCCTCCGAGTTCTCTACCGCTTTCCTCTCCGCGCATGCGCGAGACCTCGGGCGGAAAGCCCGGGGCGCGCCGGAGTGTGAGAGTGGTGCGTGAGCGCGCGCGCGCTCGTCGTGCGGGGGCGGTTCTCTCTCACAAAGAAGGGAAAGGGTTTCCCCTCCCCCCAACATTCCGTCCCCGCGCAAGCGCGTCGGAGCCACTTCCTTGGCCTTTGAGGGAAGCGGGAGGGGTCGTCCCAAAGCGCGCTAGTCGTGGTTCCGCGCGCCTGCGCCCGGGGTCGTTTTCATCTCGCTGTGTTGTCACAGTCTTTGATGTGAAGTGCGTCTGAACAGCTCGCTTGTGCCCGACCCACTTTTTCCTCAAGGCCTATTCGCGGAAACTAGCTTCTTGTGGGGTTATCGATTCTGTACTCCGAGTTTCCTGGAGATTAGTCTCCCCTTTGCGCCCCGGGAATGAGGCTGCTTTCCACCCCTGCCTGCGCCATGTTTGGAACGGCTCTTGATTGGAGCCGTGTAGAGTGTGGTGGAGTCTTTTCGAAATGGGAAAACAGTCCTGACCCAGGGCTTGGGTGGTGCCCCGACCGGCTTACATTAGGCACTGAGTGGAATGTTTGCGAGGTGTCTTTTTTTTTTTTGACACGGAGTCTCACTCTTGTTACCCAGGCTGGAGTGCAGTGGTGTAGTCGCGGTTCGCTGCAACCTCCGCCTCTCGGGTTCAAGCCATTCTCTTGCCTAAGCCTCCCATGTTGCTGGGACAACAGGCGGCGGCCAATACGCTTGGGTAATTTTTGTATGTTTAGTAGAGACGGGGTTTCACCATGTTGGTCAGGCTTGTCTCGACCTCCTGACCTCAGTTAATCTGCCCACCTTGGCCTCCCAAAGTGCTGGGATTACAGGCTTGAGCCACCGCGCCCGGCTTTCCTCCCACCCGGCCCGCCGCTGGGAGATGGGGTCTCGCTGTGTTGCCCAGGCTGCTTTGGAACTCCTGACGTCAAGAGATCCTTCCGCCTGGGCCTTCCAAAGTGCTGAGATTACAGGTGTGAGCCGACATGCCCGGCCTTTTTTTAAAAAAATAATTAAAATGGTCTTAAAAGGTGTCATTTTCATTGGAACGGGGTGGGGCTCCTAGTGCCCACCACAGTCCTCCGCTCAGGCCGGCGGGGCGGGCACTGGGCTCAGGCTAGGTGCGTGGGTGCAGAAGGCCTAGACCGCAGCTGCTTCTCCCTCTGCCGAATTGAGCTGGGCGGTGGTAACCATAGTGACCGCACTTGCTCTTCGTTCAGTGCCTCCCCTCCTTCTTGTCCTTTAGGAGTGTGGTGGAAATTATTGCCGGGGTTTTGGGTTCTTCAAAATACAAAAAGCCAAACCAAAACGAAAAAAACCCTCTTGTGTAATCAACTTCCCCCGTGTGCAAAGTTCGGGGAACCCGGGCGGCTTGCCTCTGCTTCGCGCCTGCGCGGTCTCCTTGCCAGGCTGCCCGGTCAAGGACCCTCGCGTCCCTGCTGGCATAGCCACTTCCCTAGATGTATTGTCTTGTGACGCACCCCCAAGTCCCTATAGGTGCAAGGCTTTAAAAAAGAGAGCTTGTTCGAGAAGAAAGCACATCGGGGGCTCTTAGAGGCCAGCGTGGACGCCACAATCTGGGGGCGAGCCGCACGGCGACCCTACGGCTCTCGTGAGGTGCTGACTCGGGGCGGGTGCGCGTGCACCACTGACTGCGCCAGCCCGGGGTCGGCCGGGGCAGTGCGCTGGGCGGAGCCGCTCCGTAGCCCCTAACAAAGGGCGAGCTCATTGCCGGGTGGGAACTGTGAGTTGGTGCCAGAGTCCTATGAACTCAGTATATGAATCGTATCTAGAGAGTGTTGAAGTACCAGCAAGCAATAGAATTCTGACAAGGCTGTAATATGAGGCTTGGAAATGACCAGGTTAAGTGTCTCTTGAATTCGTAGAATTTCTGTTATAGATTCTGTCTTAACATAATTTATGCTTAATAGAGTCTTTAAAAAAGGCGTTCCTACGGTAATTATACTACTGACTACTAAATAAGAGGAAGAAAATTTGTGGCGTGTATGTTTTATAATTTGAAATAGGCATCATTATCAAAGTTATTTTGTGCTAATAGGATCCTGGAGATGGATTTATTTTATTTATTTATTTAGAGACAGAGTCTCTCTGTGTCGCCTAGGCTGGAGTACAGTGGCAGGAACAGAACTCACTGCAGCCTTGACCTCCTGGGCTCAAGGGATTCACCCACCTGCAGGCGCACCACTACACCTGGCTAATTTTTACATTTTTTTGTAGAGACAGGGGTCTTGCCTTGTTGTCCAAGTTGGTCTGGAACTCCTGGGCTCAAGTGATCCTCCCACATCAGCCTCCAAAAATGTTGGGGTTACAGGCGTGACCCACCGTTTAGGGCCTGTTTGAATTATTTACTTCAAACTACAGCCAGGTGTCTGAGAGAAGCAGCAGGGGAGCCTGAAACAAATCTGCTGAAAATTTCCATCCATATGTAATAAGCTACTAAACACGATTTATTTGGTATTGTTTTTGAGATTTCATCAAATGCAGTTTGATAGCCTTCTCTGAATTAATCAGAAATTTTGGCCAGTTGTGGTGGTTCACGCCTGTAATCCCAGCACTTTAGGAGGCTGACGCAGGGGATCACTTGAGGTCAGGAGTTTGAGACCAGCCTGGCCAACAAGGTGAAACCCCATCTCTGCTAAAAATACAAAAATTAGCCGGGCGTGGTGGCCGGGGCCTGTAATCCCAGCTACTGGGGAGGCTGAGGCACGAGAATGGGTTGAACCCAGGACGGGGAGGTTGCGGGGAGCCGAGATTGCGAAGCTATACTCCAGACAGGGCGACGGGGAGACTCCGTCAAAAAAAGAAAACGGAAGTCTTGATTTGCGTTATTTACATTCTGTTTGTGTCTTGATGTTGTAGAAGTTACAATCTCTTAGACCTGGGTGTTTTGGCTAATGTGATGATCACTTACGGTGAAACAGTTAAGCTTTTTTTTTTTTTTTTTTTTTTGAGACGGAGTTTCGCTCTGTCGCCCAGGCTGGAGTGCAGTGGCCAGATCTCAGCTCACTGCAAGCTCCGCCTCCCGGGTTTACGCCATTCTCCTGCCTCAGCCTCCCGAGTAGCTGGGACTACAGGCACCCGCCACCTCGCCCGGCCAATTTTTTGTATTTTTTAGTAGAGACGGGGTTTCACCATGTTAGCCAGGATGGTCTTGATCTCCTGACCTCGTGATCCGCCCGTCTCGGCCTCCCAAAGTGCTGGGATTACAGGCTTGAGCCACCGTGCCCGGCCCAGTTAAGCTTTTTGATAATGATTACCAGTAGGGTCTTAAAAGGTTGAATGAGGGCCTGGCACCATGGCATTCGCCTGTAGTCCGGTGGTTGGAGCGGGAGGATCCCTTGAGCCCAGGAGTTTGACGTTGCAGTGAGCAATGATCCTACCCCTGCACTCTAGCGGGAGTGACAGAACGACACCCTCTAAAAAAAGTTAATAAAATCTCTGAATTAACATAGAGAGTAATAACATTTTGTTCCTGTGGGATTTGTTAATATAATAAGTATGTTAATTTAATGCAGTCAACTATCAACATTTCAGGGGAACCCTCAACTAAAGCGACCCGGATGCTAACTTCCAAAAGTCATTTATTTTATTTTTTATTTTTTTGAGACGCAATTTTGCTTTTCTTGCTTAGGCTAGAGTACAACGGGGTGATTTTGGCTCACTGCAACCTCCGCCTCTGAGGTTCAAGCGATTCTTCTGCCTCACCCTACTAAATAGCTGGGATTATAGGCATGCACCACTGGGCTTGGCTAATTTTACATTTTTAGTAGAGACGGACTTTCTCCATATTGGTCAGGCTGGTCTCGAACTCCCTACCTCAAGTGATCCACCCGCCTCAGCCTCCCAAAGTGATGGGATTACAGGTGTGGGCCACCAGGGTGGCCCAGGTCATTTTATTATAACGTTTTTGTTTCAGATTATAAAAGCAATATCTGACAGGGCTTGGTGGCTCACTTCTATAATCCCAGCACTTTGGGAGGCTGAGGCTGGAGGATCACTTGAGACCAGGAGTTTCAGACCACCCTGGGCAATATGGTCAGACACTGTCTCTTTTAAAAAAGACAAAAACTTAGGGTGCCGCGCCCACAAGCTCACGCCTGTAATCCTGGCACTTTGGGAGGCCAAGATGGGTGGATCACGAGGTCAGGAAATCGAGACCATCCTGGCCAACATGACGAAACCCCATCTCTACTAAAAATACAAAAATTAGCCGGGTGTGGTGGCGTGCCCCTGTAGTCCCAGCTACTCAGGAGGCTGAGGCAGGAGAATCCCTTGACCCCAGGAGGCGGAGATTGCAGTGAACCAAGATTGCGCCACTGCACTCCAGTCTGGGTGACAGAGTGAGACTTGGTCTCGAAAAAAAAAACCAAAAAAGGCTGGGCGCGGTGGCTCAAGCCTGTAATCCCAGCACTTTGGGAGGCCGAGACGGGCGGATCACGAGGTCAGGAGATCGAGACCATCCTGGCTAACATGGTGAAACCCCGTCTCTACTAAAAAAAAAAATACAAAAAACTAGCCGGGCGAGGTGGCGGGCGCCTGTAGTCCCAGCTACTTGGGAGGTTGAGGCAGGAGGATGGCGTGAACCCGGGAGGCGGAGGTTGCAGTGAGCTGAGATCCAGCCACTGCACTCCAGCCTGGGCGACAGAGCAAGACTCCGTCTCAAAAAAAAAAAAAAAAAAAAACCCAAAAAAAAGCCAGGTGTGGTGGCATGGGCCTGTGGTCCCAGCTACTCAGGAGGCTAAGGCTGGAGGATTGCTTAAGCCCGGGAGGTTGAGGCTGCAGTAAGAGGTGATCACACCATTGCACTCCAGCCTGGGAAACAGAGCAACCCTATGTCAAAGAATAATAAAATATGGTAAAAGTAATACCTGTTAACCAAAGAAAAATTTAGAAAATATAGAAGAGGCCGGGCGCAGTGGCTCAGGCCTGTAATCCCAGCACTTTGGGAGGTCAAGGCGGGCAGATCACGAGGTCAGGAGATAGAGACTATCCTGGCTAACATGGTGAAACCCTGTCTTTACTAAAAATATAAAAAATCAGCTGGGTGTGGTGGTGGGCGCCTGTAGTCCCAGCTACTGGGGAGGCTGAGGCAGGAGAATGGCGTGAACCTGGGAGGCGGAGCTTGCAGTGAGCCAAGATCACGCCACTGTACTCCAGCCTGGGTGACAGAGCAAGACTCCGTCTCAAAAAAAAAAAAAAAAGAAAATATAGAGGAATGCATTTTTTTTTTTTTTTTGACAGTCTTGCTCTTTTGCCCAGGCTGGAGTGCAGTAGCTCGAGCTCGTCTCACTGGAGCCTCTGCCTTCCAGGTTCAAGTGATCCTCCTGCCTCAGCCTCCTGAGTAGCTGGTATTACAGGCATTCGCCACCAAGCCCGGCTAATTTTTTGTATTTTTAGTAGAGATGGGGTTTCCCCATTAGCCAGGATGGTCTCGATCTCCTGACCTTGTGATCCGCTCGTCTTGGCCTCCCAAAGTGCTGGGATTACAGATGTGATCCACCGCACCAGGCACTTGTTTTTTTGTTTTTTTTTCCCAAGATGGAGTCTTGCTCTGTCGCCCAGGCTGGAGTGCAGCAGCATGATCTCGGCTCACTGCAACCTCCGCCTCCCGGGTTCAAGTGATTCTCCTGCCTAAGCCTCCCAAGTATCTGGGATTAGAGGAATACGCTACCATGCCCAGCTAATTTTTTTTTTTTTTTTCTGAGACAGAGTCTTGTTCTGTTGCCCAGGCTGGAGTCCAGTGGTGCGATCTTGGCTCACTGCCACCTCTGCCTCCTGGGTTCCATCAATGCTCCTGCCTCAGCAGCCCCCCCAAGTAGCTGGGATTACAGGCATGAGCCACTGCACCTGGCCTTAATTTTTATATTCTTATTAGAGACGGGGTTTCCCCATGTTGGCCAGGCTGGTTCAAACTCTTGACCTCGTGTTCCATCCACTTTGACTTCCCAAAGTGTTGGGATTACAGGTGTGAGCCACCGCACCCGGCCATAATTTTTGTATTTTTAGTAGAGACGGGATTTCACCATGTTGGCCAGGTTGGTCTCAAACTCCTGACCTCAGGTGATCCACTGGCCTCAGCCTCCCAAAGTACTGTGATTACAGGCATGAGCCACTGCTCCCAGCCAGGAATAAAATTTTTTAAAAAAATTCAAATTCTACCACATAGGCATTAACCATGATTAATATTTGCAAATACCCAAATACCTTTCCAGTCTGTTTTCCACTCAATTACACAAATATTGGTAAATTGCATTAATAATTCTTAGTATTAAGTATATTACCAGTATTTCCTTATAGAGGGAAAAATGTTACTGTTATCAACTTTCCAGGAATAAACAATGGTAGAAACTTAGGAACTGATTTAAAAATATATCAGCTAGTATATTCATTTCTGAAAAACTAAAAATAACATGGAATAAATTATTTAGCTTTATTTAACATGGAATAAATTATTTATTTAGAGGGTTGAACAGTAAAGTACCTTATTAAGTATTTTTTTTTAGGCGGAGTCAGCTCTGTCGCTCAGGCTGAAGTGCAGTGGTGCAATCTTGGCTCACTGCAATCTCTTCCTCCTAGGTTCAAGTGATTCTCCTGCCTCAGCCTCCTGAGTAGCTGGGATTACAGGCGCGTGCCACCATGCCCAGCTAATTTTTGTATTTTTAGTAGAGACAGGATTTCACTATGTTGGCCAGGCTAGTCTCGAACTCTTGAGCTCAGGTGATCCACCTGTCTCAGCCTCCCAAAGTACTGGGGTTACAGGTGTGAGCCACCGTGCCTGGCTCTGTTATGAAGTGTTAGCTTGCTTAAAGAATGGATCTAGGCTGGGTGCAGTGGCTCACACCTATAATCCCAGCACTTTGGGAGGCCAAGGCGGGCAGATCCCTTGAGTTTGGGAGTTTGAGACCAGCCTGGGCAATATGGAGAAGCCACTACAAAAAAATACCAACAACAATTAACTGGGCCTGGTGGTGTGTGCCTGTAGACTCTGCTACTAAGTGGGAGGATGGCCTGAGCCTGGGAGGTGGAGGTTGCCATGAGCTAAGATTGCACCACTGTACTCCACCTGGGCAATAGAGGGAGACCCTGTCTCAAAAACAACAACAAAAAAGAACTAGAGGACTAGCTAGCTAATACTGTTCACTTTTTTTGGAGTTCTGATAATTTATTTACGTATTTATTTATTTAGAGATGGAGTTTAGCTCTTGTTGCCCAGGCTGGAGTGCAATGGCACGATCTCAGCTCACTGCAACCTCCTCCTCCCCTGCCTCCTGGGTTCAGGCAATTCTCCTGCCTCAGCCTTCCAAGTAGCTGGGATTACAGGCATGCACCACCACGCCCAGCTAATTTTGCATTTTAAGTAGAGACGAGGTTTCTCCATGTTGGTCAGGCTCGTCTCAAACTCCTGACCCCAGGTGATCCGCCCACCATGGCCTCCCAAAGTGCTGGGATTCCAGGCATGAGCCACTGCGTCTGGTGGAGTTCTGATAATTTATTGACAGCTTCACCAGAGTGACCTTACTGTATCAATGTAAGTCTGTTAATAGACTGGTCTATCTCCATGTGAGCCTCAGAAATAGCAAGATGTCAGGCTGGGCGCTGTGGCTCACACCTGTAATCCCAGCACTTTGGGAGGCCAAGGCGGGTGGATCACCAGAGGTCAGGAGTTCGAGACCATCCTGACCAATAGTGAAACCCCATCTCTACTAAAAATACAAAAAAATTAGCTGGGCATGGTGGCGTGCCCCGGTAGTCCCAGCTATTTCGGAGGCTGAGATCGGAGAATTGCTAGAATCCAGGAGGTGGAGGTTGCAGTGAGCCAAGATTGCACCACTGCACTCCAGCCTAGGGGACACAACGAGAGTCCATCTCAAAAAAAAAAAAAAAAAAATAGGCCGGGCGCGGTGGCTCAAGCCTGTAATCCCAGCACTTTGGGAGGCCGAGACGGGTGGATCACGAGGTCAGGAGATCGAGACCATCCTGGCTAACACGGTGAAACCTCGTCTCTGCTAAAAATACAAAAACTAGCCGGGCGACGTGGCGGGCACCTGTAGTCCCAGCTACTCGGGAGGCTGAGGCAGGAGAATGGCGTGAACCCGGGAGGCGGAGCTTGCAGTGAGCTGAGATCCGGCCACTGCACCCCAGCCCGGGCGACAGAGCGAGACCCCCCCTCCAAAAAAAAAAAAAAAAAAAAAAAAAAAGCAAGATGTCAAACACCCTTGGATAATATTACAGTGGTGTTGTGTTTTATTTTCTGTTGTTTTGGGGAAAAAACTTGGCTCTAATAGTAAGGGTTTGTTGGTATTGTCAAATTCTCATGTGGTTGGGGCTTTGTTCATTTTATAGCTAGCTAATATAATTTTATTTTATTGTATTTACTTATTTTTTGAGATGCAGTCTCACTCTGTCGCCCTGACTGGAATGCAGTGGCATGATCTTGGCTTATTGCAACCTCCCCCTCCCGGCTTCAAGCAATTGTCTGTCTCAGCCTCCCGAGTAGCTGGGATTACAAGCGCCTGCTACCACACCTGGCTGATTTTTTTGTATGTTTAGTAGAGAGGGGGTTTCACCATCTTGGCCAAGCTGGTCTTGAACTCCTGACCTCATGATCCACCCGCCTGGACCTCCCAAAGTGCTGGGATTACAGACATGAGTCACTGCACCTGGCCAGTTGATATAATTTTATATGATGCCTTTAAGAAGAAATGCGCAGGTGGATCTCCTGAGGTCAGGAGTTCCAGACCAGCCTAGCCAACATGGTGAAATCCTGTCTCTACTAAAACTACAAAAATTAGCTGGGCATGGTGGTGTGCACCTTAGTCCCAGCTACTAGGGAGTCGGAGGTGGGAGGATCAGGTGAACCTGGGAGGAGGAGGTTGCAGTGAGCTGAGATGGCACCACTGTACTCCAGCCTGGGCGACAGAGCAAGACTCCGTCTCAAAAGAAACAAAGAAGAGCCGGGCGCAGTGGCTCAAGCCTGTAATCCCAGCACTTTGGGAGGCCGAGACGGGTGGATCATGAGGTCAGGAGATCGAGACCATCCTAGCTAACACGGTGAAACCCCGTCTCTACTAAAAAATACAAAAAACTAGCCGGGCGAGGTGGCGGGTGCCTGTAGTCCCAGCTACTCGGGAGGCTGAGGCAGGAGAATGGCGTAAACCCGGGAGGCGGAGCTTGCAGTGAGCTGAGATCTGGCCACTGCACTCCAGCCTGGGCGACAGAGCGAAATTCTGTCTCAAAAAAAAAAAAAAAAAAACAAAAAAACAAAAAAAAGAAAATACTCTTTATATATATGTTTTTTATATTTTGGGCTGGGTGCACACCCAGCTCACATTTGTAATCCCAGCACTTTGGAAGGCCTAGGCAGGTGGATCACTTGAGGTCAGTGTTTCAGGATCAGCCTGGCCAACATGGGGAAACCCCCGTCTCTACTAAAAACACAAAAATTAGCCGGGTGTGGTAGCAGACACCTGTAGTCCCAGCTACTCAGGAGGCTGAAGCACAAGAATCTCTTGAACCTGGAAGGCGGAGGGTGAAGTGAGCTGAGATCGTGCCACTGCACTCCAGCCTGGGCAACACAGTAAGACTCCATCTCCAAAAAAACAAAAACAAAAACAAAAAACCTACAGGTCATCAGGGAATTCTGTCTGAGATAAAAATGACTTGGGAAAATGCAATAACTGTCCTCAAGCTCTCAGAGAAATGTTATGTGGCAAAACACAGACATTTATTTTTCATAGCAGTGTAAGAATAATGGCAATGATGTATTTTGACATTCTAAGGATTAGAGTGTTATCCTAAACCGGAGTGGGCTGCTTTGAGATACTGAGCTCCTGGGCACTGAAAGTATTCAAGCAGAAGCTGGATGTCATGGGCCAGGCTTTCAATAAACCTGAAATCTACTCTTCCTCTTCTCAAACTGCCTACAGCACGGCTGAGACCTACTTTCTCAGCTCCCTTGTCACTATTGGTTTCTTGACTATAAATTTCATACAGTTTCACTGAGGGATAACCTATGTACTGTACAATTTATCCATTGTAAGTGAACAATTTGATGGTTCCTAGTAAATCTATACAGCTCTGCAATCATTGCTATGGTCCAGTTGCAGAAACTTTGTGATTATAGTTTTTTTCCCCAAAGAACATTATTAGCATCAAGGGTAGATCCAGGTCCCATGGGCCGTGGTCTCCGCAGACCTAACAGCAGGATTCTGTGCTGTGGCTCTCGCCTCAAATCCTCTCCTCATTCCTTCTTGGGTGTCACCTGATGCTGCCCTGCCACATGCTGCTTGGCCTTCCTGGGCCCTGGGTGCCTCCCCCCACCCAAGGTGTCTCCAATGGGCACCTTTGCTTCCTTCCCTCCTTCTCTGCCATGGCGTGGGGGCAGGGGCTTGGTCTTCAGCAGATTCCAAGGCAGTAGGGTG
>NC_045434.1:206315218-206367073 GCF_002776525.5 Piliocolobus tephrosceles | reverse complement strand
TCAAGCGATTCTCCTGCCTCAGCCTCCTGAGTAGCTGGGACTACAGGTGCATACCACCATGCCCGGCTAATTTTTTGTATTTTTAGTAGAGAGAGGTTTTTACAGTGTTAGCCAGGATGGTCTGGATTTCTTGACTTTGTGATCGGCCTCCCAAAGTGCTGGGATTACAGGTGTGAGCCACTGGGCCTGGCCAAAATGCTTACATTTTGAGTGCATGTTTTCTCCTGAAACAGCTGAATTTTTTTTTCTTTTTCTGTTTTTGGAGACAGAGTTTTGCTCTTGTTGCCCAGCCTGGAGTGCAATGGCGCCATCTTGGCTTACCGCAACCTCCGCCTCCCGGGTTCAAGCTATTCTCCTTCCTGCCTCAGCCTCCTGAGTAGCTGGGGTTACAGGCATGCACCACCACCCCCGGCTAATTTTTGTATTTTTAGTAGAGACAGGGTTTCTCCATGTTGGTCAGGCTGGTCTCGAACTCCTGACCTCAGGTGATCCACCCATCTCGGCCTCCCAAAGTGCTGGGATTACAGGTGTGAACCACCGCACCTGGCCGAAACAGCTTAATTTTAATAGCTTGGGACCTGATTTGTAACCAAATTCTTGTTAAAATCTGATAACTATCATGTCCTCCTGTTTAAATGGAGATATTATTTTACTACTCTACTGGTTGGGTTAGCATTCAAAGCCTGAGTTTGAGGCTCAGACACTTTTTCCATCTGAGCTTTCATTACGCATGACTGAACTCTTTGAGCATGTCTAGCATGCTAAATACAGCAGCTCCTCACAGTGTGAAAAATAAAACCTGATTAAAAACAAATCTATTTTAATTCACTTTGCAAATGGCTCTGCTTTAATGTCAGCTTTCTGAATTATCTTTAATAATCAAATGAGGAAATTCGCTTCACCATCCATTTATCATAGATAAATCACAACTTACTTTTTGATCTTTTTCAATGAGCATCAATTATTGTTAAATTAAAAATCATCAGAGATTAACAGAGTGGGTTGCCTTTCTATTGAAAACATAACAAAGATACATGCTTTAATGAAGTTCTGCCCCTGTAAAGCTTTGTAACAGGAATACCAATGGAGAAAAGCTTTTCTGGTGTTTTTTGATGCATTGTCAGCAAAAATGAAAAGCACTGAGAAAATCAAAAACTTGATTTGGGGCTGAGCAAAGGGCATGTACTTACCAGTTTTGTTATTAAGAGCCTTTTTTTTTTTTTTTTTGAGACGCAGTCTCGCTCTGTCGCCCAGGCTGGAGTGCAGTGGCCGGATCTCAGCTCAACGCAAGCTCCGTCTCCCGGGTTTACGCCATTCTCCTGCCTCAGCCTCCCGAGTAGCTGGGACTACAGGCGCCCGCCACCTCGCCTGGCTAGTTTTTTGTATTTTTTAGTAGAGACGGGGTTTCACCGTGTTAGCCAGGATGGTCTCGATCTTCTGACCTTGTGATCTGCCCGTCTTGGCCTCCCAAAGTGCTGGGATTATAGGCTTGAGCCACCGCGCCTGGCCCCATTAAGAGCTTTTGCAATAGAAAAAGTCAACCAAAACAAAACAAAAAAGCAAGAAACTTCATACTTGACATGCAATCACTGTATCTTGATTTGACTACAGTACCTGGCTATAATGATGAATTTTTTTTTTTTTGAGACTGAGTCTCACTCTATCTCCCAGGCTGGAGTGCAGTGGCATGATCTTGGCTCACTGTAACCTCTGCCTTCCAGGTTCAAGCGATTGTCCTGCCTCGGCCTCCTGAGTAACTGGGATTACAGGTGAGTACCACCATGCCAGACTAATTTTTGTATTTTTAGTAGAGGCTAGGTTTCACCATGTTGACCAGGCTGGTCTTGATCCCCTGGTCTTAGGTGATCCACCCACCTCGGCCTCCCAAAGTGCTGGGATTATAGGCATGAGCCACTGTGCCCAGTCTGATAATGTGTTTTTTTAAAAATGCTTTTTTAGGCTGGGCATGGTGGCTCATGCCTGTAATCCTAGCACTTTGGGAGGCCGAGGCGGACGGATCACAAGGTCAGGAGATCGAAACCATCCTGGCTAACATGGTGAAACCCCATCTCTACTAAAAATAAAATAAAAATTTAGCCAGGTGTGGTGGTGGGTGCCTGTAGTCCCAGCTACTTGGGAGGCTGAGGCAGAAGAATGGCGTGAACCCAGGAGGCGGAGCTTGCAGTGAACCAAGATTGTGCCACTGCACTCCAGTCACCTCCAGGTGACAGAGCAAGACTCTGTCTCAAAACAAACAAACAAACATTTTCAGTTTCGCTCTTGTTGCTCAGGCTGGAGTGAGATGGCTTGGTCTCGGCTCACTGCAACCTCCACCTCCCAGGGTCAAGCGATTCTCCTGCCTCAGCCTCCCAAGTAGCTGGGATTACAGGCGCGTGCCACCACACCCGGCTAATTTTTTATTTTATTTTTATTAGAGATGGGGTTTTACCATGTTGGCTAGGCTGGTCTGGAACTCCTGACCTCAGGTGATCCGTCCATCTCAGCCTCCCAAAATGCTGGGATTACAGGTGTGAGCCATCGCACCTGGCTTTTTTTTTTTTTTCTAAAATCATGATTTTAACAGAAGCCTGCATTCAAGGTGAGACATGCCCTTTATTTCTCTAATTGCAAGACACTTTCTTGAATCCTCTTGTCAGTTGCACCTTTTAATACAATTGAGGTGACACTGTTCTTCATGGTGACTGTGTTGTTTATGGTGACACTGGTCTTTCCCAAGAGGTTTTAGGTAATTCAGAGTCTATCAGATTTTAAATGAGTAATTTACATCAGATTTTAAAATGTGCTTCAAACTTGGGTGCTTGTATTCAAATTCATGCTTTATAGAAAAATGCATACCAGTTCAACACTTGACTAACTGCAGCCACATTCACACTACTGAATAGTTCATGAGTTTAGGTCGTAGGGTGCTAGCCTGACTTTCCTCATGTGATAATTGTGACACAGAAGTGGCCAGATGTAAATAGTGAATTCTACTTTTTTTTTTTCGTTTTTTAAGAGAGGGGTTTCTCGCTGAGGCTGGAGTGTTGGGGCTTTTCAAGGCACTATCATAGTGCACTACAGCTTGGAACTCCTGGACTCAGGTGATGCTTCTGCCTTAGCCTCTCCAGTAGCTGAGACTACAAAGAAACAATTTAGTTATGCATAGGTGACCTGAGATATTAGTGCCATTGTTCATGGTGACAATATTTTCGAATTCAAATAGTGTAAGTTGGTTTGTAGTTAAGGAGACAATCCATGAGACCAAGTATTTAAAATTGGCCGGGTTGGTGGCTCATGCCTGTAATACCAGCACTTTGGAAGGCTGAGGGGGGCAGATCATGAAGTCAACAGATCGAGACCATCCTGGACAGCATGGTGAAATCCCGCCTCTACTAAAAGTAAAAAAATTACCTGGGCCTGATGGTTCGCGCCTGTAGTCCCAGCTACTTGGGAGGCTGAGGCAGGAGAATTGCTTGAATCTGGGAGGCGGAGGTTGCAGTGAGCCGAGATGGTACCACTTCACTCCAGCCTGGTGACAGAGTAAGACTGCATCTCAAAGAAAAAAAAAAAAATCTGGCTTGCACCTGAAGCAGCACACCTCTGGTATTTCTGTGGATATTTATTATAAACAATTTTATTTTTTCTCTCAATATAGTTGCATTAATTTTATGGGTTTTCCTTTAATATCTGTAAATTGGCCTTTATGTAAAAGTTCAACTGGCCTGACATGGTGGCTCACGCCTGTAATCCCAGCACTTTGGGAGGCCGAGGTGGGCGGATCACCTGAGGTCAGGATTTCGAGACTAGCCTGGCCAACATGGTGAAGCCCCATCTTTACTACAAATAACAAAAAACTAGCCTGGCGTGGTGGTACGCGCTTGTAATTCCAACTACTCCGAAGGCTGAGACAGGAGAATCGCTTGAATCTGGGAGGCGGAGGTTGCAGGGAGCTGAGAGTGCCATTGCACTCCAGCTTGGGTAACGAGCGAAAGTCCATCTCAAAAAAAGAAAAAAAAAAAGAAAGTTCAACTGCAGGTTTCAAAAGCTCTTAGGCCTGGAAAGGCCAGAGGTCTAATTCCTTTATCTGTTTGAACATTAAATTATGGTAAACCCTCTGAGGGGAACACTATTGGATTCCTAACTGTCTCATTTTCGTTTTATTCTTTGTATACCATAGCGATCAGCAAGGGTATCTTGCAAACGGTTTCGCAAGATCCTATATAAAAAAGTTGCTTAGGCCGCGTGCAGTGGCTCACGCCTGTAATCCCAGCATTTTGGGAGGCTGAGGCGGGCGGATCACCTGAGGTCAGGAGTTCAAGACCAGTCTGGCCTACATGGTGAAACCCTGTTTCTAATAAAAATACAAAAATTAGCCAGTTGTGTTTGCGGGTGCCTGTAAACCCAGCTACTTGGGAGGCTGAGGCAGGAGAATCGCTTGAGCCTGGGAGGCGGAGGTTGCAGTGAGCCGAGACCGTGCCACTGCACTCCAGCAGCCTGGGCAACAAAGCAAGACTCCGTTTAAAAAAAAAAAAAAATGTTGCTTCATGTTACAAGCCAGTGACTCTTGGATGGGATGCGTTTCTGAAGCCGTCGCTGTTCAGCAGGGCAGTGAAAAGGGCACCCTTTTAATGATCGCTTTCCCAAGCAGGCAAGGATCCAAGTACCCGGAAACGCCGGGAGCTGGCCGCCGGGTGAACGGAGGACGAAGGGGTCTGGCTTCTAGGGGACAGGCCTTGGCAGCCGCTTTGACGCGTAGCCCTGTGGAAACCAATTGCATTTCTCTTCATATCTTCCACCAGGCCAGGGCCTGGGGTTACCGCTGGAGGGGCTAAAGACCGCCCCTGCCTCCCCAGCCGCCCCTTGCCCGGCGCGGGAACCCGACGTAGAGCCCGCCAGGCAGCGGGACTCCACTAGAAGCTACGCGCCTGCGCACGGGACCGAGCGCGCAAGCGTTGCTTCCCCGCCAGGCGTTCCTCAGTTCGTCGCCCGGCCGGCGCGCCTGCGCGCCAGCTGGGAGGAACTCAGCGTCTCCGCCAAGGCGGGCGGGAGGACGCGCGCGCGCCCGCGGCGAGGGGGAGGCGGTGCGGCGGCGGGAGGCGGGCCGCGCGCGCCGGTGGGAAGCGTCCGGCTGCCACAGCGCCAGCTTCGTCGTAGTCGCTGCCGCCCGTGTCCCGCTCGCCCCTCCTCCCGCTCCCCCGCCCGCCGCTGCCCGGGCGCATGCGCCGCCGGAGCGCGAGGGTCGGCTTCGGGTGTGTGGTGGCGGCAGAGCGGAGCTGCGAGGCCCGAGAGTCAGAACCTGGGGGAGAGGGATGGTCTCTGCACGAGGGGGAGCCGGAGGAGCCGCCGCCGCTGCCGACGCCACCGCCGCAGCCGCCGCCGCCGCCGCCCCGGCACCCGTCTCCCGGCGCTGACGGTCTCGTACGAAGCCGGCGAGGGGGAGCCAGCAGCGGCGGTCGCCGGCACGCCGCCCAGCATGGTCCGGGAAACCAGGCACCTCTGGGTGGGCAACTTACCCGAGAACGTGCGGGAAGAGAAGATCATCGAGCATTTCAAACGGTGAGTGACACGAGGCCCGCGGCCGCGCTTGCTCCTCGGGCGCCGCTTCTCGGCCCGGCCCGTTGCCGGCCCCTCCCGGAGCGCAGAGCTGGTGAGGAGGACCCCGGCCCGGACCCACGGGCTCTGTGGGACCTCGTCAGCCGCTCGACCCGCGTTGCGGCGTTGGGCCTCGTGTCGGCGGTGCGGGCGGTGGAGCCGCGCAGCCTTCCAAGAGCCCGCGGGGCCCCGGCGGCCGCGTCCCTGACGAGGGAGGTGGCCGAGGCTCGGCCTCCAGGCAGCCGGCGCCCAGGGGCTGCCCTCGCGTCGGCCCGGGAGCCGGTGGGAGCCGCGCTGGACGGTGGGGTCGCGTCCTTGCGCGCTGTGCCGGGCCCGGAGCAGCCGGGACCCGAGCCCGCCCGACAGCCCGGTCCGGCACCGCCACTCCGAGCCGCTCGGCGGGCGCTCGGCAATGTCTGACTTCGGGAGGGTTCCGTGCGAAGGGAAAGGCGGTGCGAAAACAGAAGTCACAGTAGGTACTGTGGGCGCGTCACGGACTCGGAGAGACCACCTAGGATCTCTCCGGAGGATTTGCACCCTTGAAACTCACTGGGAATGGCAAACGTTTCTCGTTTTTGCGAGGCTGAGAGTGGTGTGAAATAAGTTGGTGCGCCCGTTTGGGCTCCTTCGTCCCCGGCGGAGGAGACCGCGGACTGTGACAGGAGGTTGCCCGCCCTGGCGCCCGTAGCTTCGGGTCGCACTCCCCGGCCGCCCTAAGACCCTGGTGCCCCCCACCCCTGAATTCCCGAATCAAACGGTAAAACATTCCAAACCTTTTACGATGAGAAGGTGTAGCTTAAAAAAAAAAAAAATACCTCCCCTGAAAATTTTTGTGAATTAAAAGAATAAATGTTGTCCTTGATACATCTTATTGAATAGCATGTAGCGCGTTTTCTTTGTGAAATGCTTGTGTACCGTAACGGATAGGCCTCCGCATAAAACACTTATTAAAATGACGATTGGCTTGTACTTGGTGCAAATTCAGAGGGACCACAGCAAATCTGTGATTGTCCTCGAAAATGACAGTTTATTCCGATATTTAAGACCCTGGAAGGTTTCAAGTTTGGCTTTTAATTTCCCTTACTATGTAGTGAGTGAAGGAAATTATGGAGCGTCCTCATTAATGAGTCACCATGGGAAAAATAGATTGCGTCGCTCGCCTTGAGCCGTTTGGATAAGGAAATGGAAGCAGCGGCGGCAGAGCCTCCTGTCTTTTAAATGGAGGATCATTGATTGTGTTGGTGGTTGCTGTTACTGGGGCATTAAACCCTCGCCTCTGGAGCGCGCGTCTGCGCGTGTCCGCGTGTGAAAAGGAGCCGGGAATCGTGGGGCCATTCATAACCTGCTGGAGCTGTCCTCGGCAGGCCGGGGGGAGGTGCGCGCTTCCAGAGACTCTCCTGGTGTTTACTACGTCGTGCCTGAGAAACCAGGCGGGGGCGGGGGGAGGCAGGGAGCAAAAATTCACCTCTGTGCCCTAGGATGAAGGGGAGACCACAGGCTGGATTGGGAAGCAGATGGGAACTTTCTCTTCCTGGCGCTGCTCCACCCCTTACCCGCCTCCTACCTACCTCCTGCCGTCTCCCCCAGTATCGTCAGTGTTTTGATGGAAAAATCATTTAGGTGCAGATTATTGGAGTGGAAAAACCACTTAGATGTGCTCACTTTAATCCCCTGCGGACTTTCTCTGTAGGTCTCTGCCTGGGAAATTCGTATGCACTGATGTGCAAGCACGTGCATTGCAGCATTCGCTCGCTGCTCAGTGTTATGTGCCCAGACGTGTCATTTCTTATTATGCAGATTCTAGAGACATTGCATGCCTGTGGTGGGGAGTTTGGCCCCTCTGCAAGATGAGGGGGCAGAGAAGAAAGAAGAAATCGTCCCAGGCAGCTTTGGAAGGGTTCTTAGTGGACGGTGCTGCGGTCTGGCTTGTGTGAATGACTTTCTAAAATGGCGGCCAGGACCCACTTTATGTGGGAATCAGCAGAGCCGATCTCAGAATGCACAGAGGGAGGAGGGGGCGGAGGATTCGAGCTGCCTTGGAAAGCGGCAGTTTGGAAGAACATTACTGTATTAAAAACGGCTTAGCTGGCACTTTGCTCACGACTGCATTCAAAGGAGTATCTTACCTATTGCAGAGTAAAAGCAGATGCTACTGATAAAAGCAGATTATTTGAAAACTAAGCAGATCATGTGTCACTGGAATTCTTTTATTTTAAAGGTCTTTTTAAAAAAAATCATTTAAAGGTCTTTTTTTTCATTTTTAAACAAATCTATTTAGTTCTTTAAATAGACAGTACATTTTTTATGGGTTCAAAGCACGTGAAAGGTATACAGAGAAAAATCTCCACCTCTGACCCTGGGATTCCCAGTTCCCACACTTCCTCCCCTCATCCCCCAAAATCCAGGTAATGTCTATTTCTGGTTTCTTGTTTATCTTTCTGCATGTACAAGAAATGTTCCTGCTGATCCAGCCGTGGAGCTAAATGGACCTTGTTTGGAGGAACTCAAGGCTTTTTATCCCTATTGTGGGATATATTTTGTAAAATGTGTGATTGCTACTAGGAGTAAAAATGAAATATGAATAAGTGAAAGGAATAAAAAGGTAGTTGTACCAGAATGATGTCCCTGCAAGAAAATGAAGTAGTATTCACTTCCGGTGTCTTGTAGAAATCAGAATGAGAAAAACCATGCAATACCTATATTAAAACTGAACTTTAAGTGCCTACTCTTACCCTTTTCCCCAGCTGATTACATTAATAACTGTTTTACAGGATTAAGAGGTGTACACTGGGAATACATTATGTAAAACGTTTTCAAGATGAATGTTCTCTTAACAGTGATTAGGCTTTTGTAGTAAGTGTTTGGATTTTACAAAAAGATTAAACCAGACAGCTTTGGGGACAGCTTAGAGATGTTTTAACAGAAAAAAGAGATCAGTCAATTCTTTAAAAAAATTTTAATTTATTTTTAAATTTACATTCTGATTGTTTTGTTTGTTTTTAAATGAACGGTAGATTGAGAGGAGGATGGTGATTTGGCCCCCCCCAGTGCCAAAGAAAGACGAAATCCTTAAAACATAATCAGAACATTTACAAAAATTGGCTTTTCTTTTCTTGCAATAATAATAAATCTGTTGTTATTTTTACAGTTTTCAGTTTGCTGATTTAAAAAAATTAAATGAGAACTATTTCTGAATTGGGTTTTAGTTAACAAAGATTCATTACAGGGGCACAATAGAGAAAGCCCTTTCCTTTGTACGTTAGCTGGGTTGAAGGGGGAAGGGAGGAGTTATACAACAATTGATTCCTGTCTTTTAGTTATGAGAGGGAGAGGTGTGTGCAAAGGCGACTCCTTGAATTGGAATGAGCAAATGAATAAAACCCTTAAAATATTTAAAATCTTTATCTTTTCAGATTTTAAGTATGTTGTGAATTTATGTTCTTCCCATCCAACTCCAGTTTTAGAGACTAGGTTAAAGATTATGCAGAGGTGAAGTGAGGTAGCCCCTCGTGTAAAAATACTGTTTTAGAGGCTGGGCGCGGTGGCTCACATCTGTTATCCCAGCACTTTGGGAGGCCGAGGCAGGCGAATCATGAAGCTGAGAGTTCAAGACCAGTCTGGTGAACATGGAAAATCCGGTCTCTACTAAAATACAAAAAAATTGGCTCTGCATAGTAGTGTGCGCCTGTAGTCCCGGCTACTTGGGTGGCTGAGGCAGGGGAATCGCTTGAACCTGGGAGGTGGAGGTTTCAGTGAGCTGAGATTGTGCCATTGCACTCTAGCCTGGGCGACAGAGCAAGACTCCGTCTTGTGGGGGGGAGCGGAGAATGAGACCCATTTAAAAATGTAATTTGTTTTTGCTGATTTTAAATGTTTGATCACAGTGGTTTTCCTAAGTTAAATAGATGGAATAGTTATTACATTTTAGATATCTTTACCTCTGGGACACAATATAAAATATTGAATTTCCTTGTCCTGACTACTAGGGATATTTTTAGACTTAAACACATTTGACTCACTGTAACCTGTATCATTGTTACATCGCTTCTTCATTTGAGACCAGAAGGTTTCTATGAAACCACTTCTTGTCTATGGCCATACCACCCATACCACCCCCATCCCGTCTGTGGAACCACCTCTGGTTTTGAATATACTGATTTTCAATATCTATTTTCATGATAGGCTTTTGCACATTTTAAAAATAAAACAAAAAATTCAGAGTTATCTCGAAGCAACATTAAAAATTACACAGAATAATTATATAAAGCAATACAGAATAATACAGAAAAATTATACAGATTATACAAAATAATAAAAAATAACAAAATGGATTTTATTTGCCAAAAGGAATGCCCCTGGCAGATTGGAGGAAAATACAGGGCCCAGTGCCAGGAAGAATGATAGTGTTTCACTTGTGTAGAGGGCACCTTTTTCTAAATACCTTTGTTGTAGACTCGTGATTGCTGGGATTGTATTGTGTGGTATGCTTATGAAGAGGTTTCAGCTTGATTTATGGGACATTTTAAATCCTGTGAACACTAATCCTTTGGGAAAATTTATGTAGGAGGTTTTTCCAAATAGTCTTTCAAGTTTCCCTTTCCCCCTAGTTTGAAATTTTACTGAAATTAAAAAAAAAAATTTAAACTATTCCATGAGAACCAGCATATCCAATCGGAGACTATATATTTCTTTGCTTTTATTAATTGACTGACTGATTGGTTGAGATAGAGTCACCCAAGATGGATCATGGCTAAATGCAGCCTTGACCTCCCAGGCTCAAGCGATCCTCCCACCTCAGCCTCCAAAGTAGCTAGGACCACAGGCATGTGCCACCACACCCGACTAATATTTTGTAGGGATGGAAGGTCTCCGTATGTTGCCCAGCCCTGGTCTTGAACTCCTGGGCTCAAGTGATCCTCCCACCTTGACCTCCCAGAGTGCTGGGTAAATTACAGGCATGAGCCAGCTTGCCCAGCCTTTGCTTTTATTTTTCTTTTTATTCACTTTTTTGAGATGGAATCTCGCTCTGTCGCCCAGGCTGGAGTTCAATGGCATGGTCTCAGCTCACTGCAACTTCTGCCTTCCCAGTTCAAGTGATTCTCCCGCCTTAGCTTCTCGAGTAGCTGGGATTACAGGTGCTTGCCACCATACCCAGCTAATTTTTGTATTTTTAGTAGAGACGGGGTTTTACTATGTTGGCCAGACTGTTCTCACTCCTGATCTCGTGATTTGCCCTCCTTGGCCTCCCAAAGTGCTGGTATTACAAGCATGAGCCACTGCGCCTGGGCTAATTTTTGTATTTTTATTAGAGTCGGGGTTTCACCATGTTGGCCAGGCTGGTCTCGAACTCCTGACCTCAAGTGATCTGCCTGCCTCTGCCTCCCAAAGTGCTGGGATTACAGGTGCGAGCCACTATGCCCGGCCTGCTTGCTTTTATTTTTAAAACATTTTTAGTGTTAGTTTGAGCTGTAGTTAACCGTCCACAATATTTAGAGTAAATAACGTAGGCTGAAAATACCTTGGTGTATATATTCATTAAATTGGGCTCCTGAATTGTGTTATTGGATGATTTGAAATAAGTGCCATTCAGCCCCTTGAAACACATATATTAGCTTGCTGAACAGGGAGACTAAGTAGAGTATGTTTGTCTGTAGTTAAATCTTTACTATTTGATTTAAAAATTTTTTAAACTTAATATTTTTACGTGCCTTAGAGCTACACATATTTTGAATGAAAATAGTGTACCTCTCTGTGGAAACCAATTAGAATGTTAATCATTTTATTATAAACCATGTAATTTTGGTGTGATATCTTGCTGGTTTTTAGTGTGTGGAAATATGCTTTTCGGTGAGTGAAGATTTTTTTGATACAATTTTAAAGTATCTCAATATTCAGATTGTTCTCCCTACGTGTATCCCTGTCTGCCAAGTTGAAGATTACAAGCATCTAAAAAAACCATAGTGGAATGGCTCTGTAAAATCCTAACTTAAATTTAGTGAATTCTTGGATTTAATTATGATTTCATTTTGAGTATAGAAATGAAATGAACTCTAGCATATTTAAAGATTTGTATTATATAGTTTAAGGAACTGCTCCAATCCTTAGAATTAAGGAATATTTGTGGGAAAATTCAAACGAGAAACACTATTTCTTTTTTTTTTTTTTTTTTTTTTTTTGAGACGGAGTCTTGCTGTGTCTCCTGGGCTGGAGTGCAGTGGCCGGATCTCAGCTCACTGCAAGCTCCACCTCCCGGGTTTTACGCCATTCTCCTGCCTCAGCCTCCGGAGTTGCTGGGACTACAGGCGCCCGCCACCTCGCCCGGCTAGTTTTTTGTATTTTTAGTAGAGACGGGGTTTCACCGTGTTAGCCAGGATGGTCTCGATCTCCTGACCTCATGATCCGCCCGTCTCGGCCTCCCAAAGTGCTGGGATTACAGGCTTGAGCCACCGCGCCTGGCCTGAGAAACACTATTTCTTATACTGTGTCCCTGGTGCTAGATTTTTAGTCCAGCCTTAAATGCATGGGTTGCATGTGGGTGTCTTTGTATTAGATGCTGTTTGGGTCACTAGGGAACATTGCCAAATGATATGAAGATTTATCTAATTATACATTATATTGACTTTGATTGTCATATTCCCATTACGTTACACATATGTACTTTTACATGTAATACATTCATAGTTTCTTTGATTCTTAAAACTGTTTGACTAAAAGTGGTTTTTTTTTCACATCATATTTTTTCCTTTGATTTAAAAACTGGGGCTTATGAACTCAAAAAACATTTTGTAGTTTACAAAACTACATTCAACACGTAGCAATTTGTCTTTTACCAATCAAATTGGTGAGTGGTAGAAGTATTTTGTCTGAACCATTAATTTTTTAACATTACGCTGTTTGCAGCCGGACGCGGTGCTCCTGCCTGTAATCCCAGCACTTTGGGAGGCTGAGGTGGGTGGATCACAAGGTCAGGAGTTCGAGATGAGCCTGACCAACATGGTGAAACCCTGTCTCTACTAAAAATACAAAAAATTAGCCTGGCATAGTGGTGAGCGCCTATAATCCCAGCTACTTGGGAGGCTGAGGCAGGAGAATCGCTTGAACCCAGGAGGTGGAGGTTGCGGTGAGCTGAGAGCATGCCATTGCACTCCAGCCTGGGTGACAGAGCAAGACTCTGTTTCAAGGAAAAAAAAATATATATATATATATATATACACACACACACACACACACACACACACATACATATATGTATGCTGTTTGCAGTGAAGGCTCATTTGCATTCAAGATTATTTAAAAGTCTCCTTGGATTAAAAGATAAAAGAACAATTTATTACTTTATTATATTAAAAGGATGTTAGAATCTTTTTTTTTTTTTGAGACAGAGTCTCTCCTGTTGCCCAGGCTGGAGTGCAGTGGTGCGATCTTGGCTCACTGCAAGCTCCACCTCCTGGGTTCACGCCATTCTCCTGCGTCAGCCTCCCGAGTAGCTGGGATTACAGGCACCTGCCACCATGCCCGGCTAATTTTTTTGTAGTTTTAGTAGAGACGAGGTTTTACCATGTTAGCCAGGATGGTCTCGATCTCCTGACCTCATGATCCACCCGCCTCGGCCTCCCAAAGTGCTGGGATTACAGGCGTGAGCCACCGCGCCCGGCCGGATGTTAGAATCTTTAATGAACACCATGTCGATCAGAATTCAGGAGGAAGTACTAAACTTGGGTGGGAAAATACATCTTTATTTTTAGTAACTTCTTACTGGGATCTAATATTTCCTTCAACTGTAATATAGAGAAAACTGATAGGTAGTAGTTGTGATTTTCATCACCAATACAAATCATATGTATTTTCATATTTTGTATTACAGTTTTTGCAAATACTTCGTTATAGTCGTCACAACTTGGAAATTACAGTAGCTGTTAGACTGCTGCCAGATACTTTTTTTTTTTTTGAGACAGAGTCTTGCTGTGTTGCCCAGGCTGGAGTGCTATGGCATGATCTTGGCTCACTGCAATCTCTGCCTCCCAGGTTCAAGCAGTTCTCCTGCCTCAGTCTCCCGAGTAACTGGGATTACAGGCGCTCACCACCACGCCCAGCTAATTTTTGTATTTTTAGTAGAGATGGGGTTTCACCATGTTGGCCAGACTGGTCTTGAACTCCTGATCTTAGGTGATCCGCCCGCTTCGACCTTCCAGTGTGCTGGGATTACAGTCATGAGCCACCGCGCCTGGCCTAGATACTTTTATTTGGTGTGTTAGTAAAGAAGCATATATGTTACTATATGATGAATTTGTGTTATATATGTTAAAAATTCTATTTCAGGAATTTTGAACATACACAAAAGTGGACACAATAGTCAGTGAATCCCAAGTACCTATAGTTCATCTCCAACAACCATCATCTATAGCCTATCTACTTTTCTCCTTCCTGTATTTTTTTTTTTTTTTTTTTGAGACGGAGTCTTGCTCTGTCGCCCGAGCTGGAGTGCAGTGGCCAGATCTCAGCTCACTGCAAGCTCCGCCTCCCGGGTTTACGCCATTCTCCTGCCTCAGCCTCCGGAGTAGCTGGGACTACAGGCGCCCGCCACCTCGCCCGGCTAGTTTTTTTGTATTTTTAGTAGAGACGGGGTTTCACTGTGTTAGCCAGGATGGTCTCGATCTCCTGACCTCGTGATCCGCCCGTCTCGGCCTCCCAAAGTGCTGGGATTACAGGCTTGAGCCACCGCGCCCGGCCCTTTTTTTTTTTCTTGAGACAAGATCTCACTTTGTCACCCAGGCTGGAGTGCAGTGGTGTGATCACTGCTCACTGTCCTTTTGACCTCCCGGGCTCAAGAGATCCTCCCACCTTAGCTTTCCAAGTAGCTAGGACTACAGGCACGTACTACCACACTTGGCTAATTTTTGTATTTTCTCTAGAGACAAGGTCTCACTCTGTTGCCCAGGCTGGTCTTGAACTCCTGGGCGCAAGTGATCTGTCTGCCTCAGCCTCTCAAAGTGCTGGGATTACAGGTGCGAGCCACTGCACCCAGCCTTTTTGAGACGGAGTCTCATTCTGTTGCCCAGGCTGAAGTGCAGTGGCGTGATCTCAGCTCATTGCAACCTCCACCTCCTGAGTTCAAGTGATCCTCCTACCTCAACGTACTGAATAGCTGGGACTACAGGCCTACGCCACCACACCCAGCTAATTTTTGTAATTTTAGTAGAGATGGGGTTTCACCATGTTGGCCAGGCTGGTCTTGAACTCCTGACCTCAAGCAACTGCCCACCTCAGCCTCCCAAAGTGTTGGTATTACAGGCATGAGCCACCATGCCTGGCCCCTATTTTTTTTTTCCATAATTTTTTTTTTTTTCCACTAGGTTGGAGTGTAATGGCATAATTATGGTTCACTGCAGCCTCGACCTCCTGGGCTCATGGTATCCTCTCACCTTAGCCTTCTCAGTATCTGGGACTATAGGCATGAGCCATAATGTCCAGCTAATTAAAAAAATTTGTTCCAGAGACAAGGTCTGGTGGCTCACACTTGTAATCCCAGCACTTTGGGAGGCCACGGTGGGTGGATCATGAGGTCAGGAGATCAAGACCATCGTGGCCAACATAGTGAAATCTCATGTCTACTAAAAATACAAAAATTAGCTGGGCGTGATGGCACGTTTCTCTAATCCCAGCTACTTGGGATGCTGCAGCAGGAGAATCATTTGAACCTGGGAGTTGGAGGTTGCAGTGAGCCAAGATCGCGCCACTGTACTTTTTTGAGACAGAGACTCTGTCTCAAAAAAAAAAGCGGGGGCTGGGCGTGGTGGCTTAAGCCTGTAATCCCAGTACTTTGGGAGGCTGAGACGGGCGGATCACTAGGTCAGGAGATCGAGACCATCCTGGCTTAACACGGTGAAACCCCGTCTCTACTAAAAAATACAAAAAAAAACTAGCCAGGCGAGGTGGCGGGCGCCTGTAGTTCCAGCTACTTGGGAAGCTGAGGCAGGAGAATGGCGTAAACCCGGAAGGCGGAGCTTGCAGTGAGCTGAGATCCGGCCACTGCACTCCAGCCTGGGTGACAGAGCCAGACTCCGTCTCAAAAAAAAAAAGAGACAAGGTTTCACTATGTTGCCTAGACTGTTCTTGAACTCCTGGGTTCAAGTGATCCTCCTGCCTTGTCCTACCAAAGTGCTGTGATTACAGGCATGAGTCATTGGGCCCAGGAAAAAAAAAAAAAAGTTCAGGATGAGACTAGAACTCCCACATCCCCTTCTCCCAAATTCCCCAGTTAACATTTTGTCACATTTGCTCCATTACCCTCTGTTGTCTTTATGGTATGATGTCCTTCCACTCTAAATTCTCTAGTGTGTACCTCCCTGCAACAAGGACACTTTCCTGTATTGCCACCCTGTAGTCCTCCTAGTTAGGAAATCAGAATTGGTACAACAGAATTGATACCACCCAAACCATAGCCTAGGTGTATAGTAGGCTCTACCATCGAGGTTTGCATAAGTACGCCCTATGTTGTTTTCACAATGATGAAATCACCTAAAGATGCATTTCTCAGAATGTATCCCTGTTCTTAAGTGATGCATGACTGTATTTGGATGATCAGTTGAATTTTAAAAGAACTTGGCCAGGTACAGTGGCTCTCGCCTGTATTCCAGCACTTTGGAAGGGCGAGGCAGGTGGATCACTTGAGTTTAGGAGTTCCAGACCAGTTTGGGCAACATGGTGAAACCCAGGCTTTAAAAAAAAAAAAAAAAAGTCCGGTCATGGTGGTGCAGTAGTCCCAGCTGTTCAGGAGGCTGAGATGGGAGGATCACTTGGGCCCATGAGGCAGAGGCTACAGTGAGCCGGTATTGTGCTGCTGTGCTCTACCCTGGGCAATAAGAGCAAAACCCTGTTTGAAAAAACAAACAAAAAACTTAATGTTTCAAAATAGTGTATAGCTATTATATGTGACATTGGTGTATCAGTTACTTTGAAATGAATCCTTCTGCTAACCAGCTATGTTCTTCAATCAAACATATCTCTCCTTAATTAGTATTTGTAAAGTTTCAAATAGTTTTAAATTATATTGCAGTCAGTTTTCTTTTTTAGTTTTTTTTTTTAAATTAAGAGATGGAGTCTGACAATGTCACCCAGGCTGCAGTGCAGTGGCTATACACAGGTGAGATCATAGCTCACTGCAGCCTCCAACTTTTGGCTTCAAGCAATACTTCCACCTCAACCTCCCAGGTATATAGGATTACAGGTATGTGCCACTGCACTCTATTTATAGTTCTTTTGTTTTTTGAGACAGGGTCTCTCTCTGTCACCCAGGCTGGAATACAGTGGTGTGATCATGGCTTACTGCAGCCTTTACCTTCTGAGATGATCCTCCCATCTCAGCCTCCCAAGTAGCTGGGACTACAGGTGCACGCTCCATGCTCAACTAATATTTGTATTTTTGGTAGGGATGAGATTTCACTATGTTGCCCAGGCTGATCTCAAACTTCTGAACTCAAGCAATGCACTTGGGATTATGAGTGTGTGCCAGAGTTAATTTTAAAAAAATGACTGTGTGCTCTGTTATACTCCATTATACTAATCTGTGCTTTATAAAGATATAAGATATGCACTCTTTTTTCTTTTTTGGTTTCTTCTACCTCTATTTTTCTTAAGAAGTAACCCTTTTCCACAGTGTGTTTTTCTTGTTTTGACACAGAACATTCCCTTTCAACCTGTTTGCTTTGTCATTCTAAAAGTAGATATAGAAAAGGAACTTTCGGCCGGGCACGGTGGCTCAAGCCTGTAATCCCAGCACTTTGGGAGGCCGAGACGGGCAGATCACGAGGTCAGGAGATCGAGACCATCCTGGCTAACACGGTGAAACCCCATCTCTACTAAAAATATAAAAACTAGCTGGGCGAGGTGGCGGGCGCCTGTAGTCTCAGCTACTCGGGAGGCTGAGGCAGGAGAATGGCGTAAACCCGGGAGGCGGAGCTTGCAGTGAGCTGAGAACCGGCCACTGCACTCCAGTCCGGGCGACAGAGCGAGACTACGCCTCAAAAAAAAAAAAAAAAAAAAAAGAAAAGGAACTTTCATCACAGCTTTGTGTCTCAAAGAGTTATGACATTTTATTTACTGTATATTGAATTGATTTGAAATTTGTTTTAAAAATGATTTTCAAGAGGACTCTTCCTAAAAATACTTATTTCTGGAGAAAGATTTTTGTTCTAGAGATACTATAATTCAGAAGATTAAAATGTTGACTGGAGAGGCTCAGGTATTTAATAAGTGTAAAGAATGATCAGTTGTAACATCTTTTTTTTTTTTTTGAAGCAGAGTCTCGCTCTGTCGCCCAGGCTGGAGTGCAGTGGCGTCATCTTGGCTCAACTGCAAGTGCCTCCTGGGTTCACGCCATTCTCCTGCCTCAGCCTCCCGAGTAGCTGGGACTACAGGCGCCCACCAACACACCCGGCTAATTTTTTGTATTTTTAGTAGAGATGTGGTTTCACCATGTTAGCCAGGATGGTCTTGATCTCCTGACCTTGTGATCCTTGGCCTCCCAAAGTGCTGGGATTACAGGCGTGAGCCACTGTGCCCAGCTTAGTTAACATCTTAAGGCATAGACTTCAGTGGCTATTTTTCTTTTTAAGACAGTCTTGTTCTGTTACCCAGGTTGGAGTGCAGTGGTATAATCTCAGCTCACTGCAGCCTCAACCTCCCAGGCTCATCAAATGACCCTCTCATTTCAGCCTCCCAAGTAGCTTCAGCTAATTTTTTTTTTTTTTTTTTTGTAGAGATAAGGTCCCACTGTATTGCCCAGGATGGTCTCAAACTCCTGGGCTTAGGAGATCCTCCCGCCTCAGCCTCCCAAAGTGCTGGGATTACAAGTGTGACCATTACAGGTGTTTAGTAAGTCCGGCCATTAGTGACTTTTTTTTTTTTTTTTTTTTTGAGATGGAGTCTTGCTCTGTCTCCAGGCTGGAGTGCGGTAGCACGATCTCGGCTCACTGCAACCTCCACCTCCCGGGTTCAAGCGATTCCTCTGCCTCTTCCTCCTGAGTAGCTGGGACTACAGGCACTTGCCACCATGCCTGGTTAATTTTTTTGTATTTTATTTTTATTTTTATTTTTATTTTTTTTGAGACGGAGTCTCGCTCTGTCGCGGCCCAGGCTGGAGCGCAGTGGCCGAATCTCAGCTCACTTGCAAGCTCCGCCTCCCGGGTTTACGCCCTTCTCCTGCCTCAGCCTCCCGAGCGGCTGGGACTACAGGCGCCCGCCACCTCGCCCGGCTAGTTTTTTGTATTTTTTTTAGTAGACACGGGGTTTCACCGTGTTAACTAGGATGGTCTCGATCTCTTGACCTCGTGATCCACCCGTCTCGGCCTCCCAAAGTGCTGGGCTTACAGGTTTGAGCCACCGCACCCGGCCTATTTTTTGTATTTTAGTAGAGACGGGGTTTCACCACGTTGGCTAAGATGGTCTCGATCACCTGACCTTGTCGTGTGCCTGCCTTGGCCTCCCAGAGTGCCAGGATTACAGGAGCGAGCCACTGCACCCGGACTTTTTTTTTTTTTTTTTTTTTAAGACAGAATCTTACTTTGTGGCCCAGGCTGGAGAACAGTGGCATGATCTTGGCTCACTGCAACCTCTGCCTCCTGGTTCAATTGATTCTGCTACCTCAGCCTCCCAAGTAGCTTGAACCACAGTTGTGTGCCACCATGTCCAGCTAATTAAAAAAAAAAATTTTTTTTTGGTAGAGATGGGATGTCATCACATTGATCAGGCTGAGTGATTTTTTTTTTTTTTTTTTCAGATGGAGTCTCACTCTGTCACCCAGGCTGGAGTGCAATGGTGTGGTCTCGGCTCACTGCATTCCACCTCCCGGGTTCAAGCGATTCTCCCACCTCAGCCTCCCAAGTAGTTGGGACTACAGGCACGTGCCACCACACCTGGCTAATTTTTGTATTTTTAGTAGAGACGGGGTTTCAGTATGTTGGCCAGGCTGGTCTCAAACTCCTGACCTCATGATCCGCCTGCCTCGGCCTCCCAAAGTGCTGGGATTACAGGCGTGAGCTAGTGCGCCTGGCCCAAATACTTTTTTATGGAGTAAGGATAAAAGTCACTAGTTAAGTCAAATATTAGAAATATTTGTATATTTCCCAAAGTTTTAAAAAATTGTTATTGTACTAAAAAGTAAGTCATAAGGATAGAATCTGATTTCCTTCTCAGCAATTATACTGTAAATAACAGTATTAGTTAGCACCTTTTCAGAGTCCTTTCCATTCCCAGCAATTTTCTTGTAATTTTCCAGTCCCAGAGTGCTGAAATTATAAGAGTGGGCTGGGCGCGGTGGCTCACGCCTGTAATCCCAGCACTCTGGGAAGCTGAGGTGGGTGGATCACAAGATCAGGAGTTCGAGACCAGCCTGGCCAATATGGTGAAACCCCGTCTCTACTAAAAATATGAAAAAATTAGCCGGGTGTGGTGGCACATGCCTGTAATCCCAGCTACTCAGGAGGCTGAGGCAGGAGAATCGTTTGAATATGGAAGGCCGAGGTTACAGTGAGCTGAGATCGTGCTACTTTGCTCCAGCCCGGGTGATAGAGCGAGACTCCATCTCAAAAAATAAAAACAACAACCACCGAAAAAATTACAGGAGTTAGCCACAATTCCTGGCCTTTCGAGGGACCCTTAATGTAGATTTTTGCTAATTTATGATTTAGTCTCTTGGCTTCTGCTAACTTCAGCTTTGTGTTTTGCAGCCTTCACATTTGTGTCAGCTTGCCTTGCATCTTTTTTCTTAATCTAAATGCTTTGTTTACTGTCATTACTTTAAGAAATATTTTATGTTGGTTATTAGCAGTTCTATTTACAATTATACTTCAGTTCTTCCTAGAAAAGTACTATGTAAATCAGATAGATTTATGAAAGCTACTTATTAATTATTGTGAGAATAGTGTCTGAATGTTAGCTTAATGGTCATTATGACCATTAAGGAATATTTATATTCCTGCACTTTACTTTTTGATTTTTGCGGTATAGACTCCTGTCTTGTTCTCTGGGAAAGAAGCACATTGTGAGTTTTTTCCAAGATTGTCTGAAATATTCAGGCTTTTTATTTAAGACCAGTAGAATCTAAAGATTACAGAAACTTTGGAACTTGTTAATTTTACTTAATAAATAATTTCTCATTAGATTGGAGTAAATATAATGTGAGTATGTATGTGCATAAATAGTTTTTTTGGGCAAAGTGCGGTAGCTCATGCCTGTAATCCCAGCACTTTTTCCATTCTCGATGGGAAATAAAAGGTAGTTGGGTGTGGTGATATGTACGTATAGTCCAGCTACTTGGAAGGCTTAGGTGGGCAGATCACTTGAGCCTGGGAGGTTGAGGCTGCAGTGAGCCAAGATTGTGCCATTGGACTCCAGCCTGGGTGACAGTGACTCTGTCTCAAAAAAACAAAATAAAATAACACACACGCACACACACACAGACACATATAGTTTTTTCCTCACTGGGGTAATGAAGCCTGCAGTAGTTCTGAAGAATGTCTACATTCAGAGCTTTACTGAAAACAGATGCCTTTTCCCAGGAGTTGTAATTATCAAGTTTTCTATGTTCAGGGATCTAGGCACTCACCCTGGATTCAGTAAACAGATAGGGGTATAGTTTTATTGGTTGAATTAAGCTTATTCTTTTTCTTAAAATTTTCTTAGCCTTTCTAATTAGAACCAGTAAATAGTTTCTAATATAAAAAAGTAATCTGGCCGGGTGCAGTGGCTCATACCTGTAATCCCAGCACTTTGGGAAACCGAGACTAGAGGATTGCTTGAGCTCAGTAATTGGAGACCAGCCTGGGCAACATATTGAGACCTCATCTCTATGGAAAACAAAAAGAATTAGCCGGGTGTGGTAGTGCCTGCCTGCAGTCCCATCTGCTTAGGAGGTTGAGATAGGAGGATTGCTTCAGCCTGGGAGATTGAGGCTGCAGTAAGCCAAGATTGCATCACTGCACTCCAGCCTGGGCAACAGAGCAAAACCTTGTCCCAGAACAAAACAAGCAATAAAACTAATCTAATTATGTTTTCAGCAACACTATTCACAATAGCCAAAAGGTGAATGCATCTCTAATGTTGATGATCAATGAATAGATAAACAGAGTGCATTTATCAGATGTGTAATAAACAGGATTCATACAGTGGAATATTCAGCCTTAGAGAGGAAGTTTTGACACATGCTACAACATTTGAAGACACTACGTAAGTGAAATAAGCCAGTTACAAAAGAAGGAAAAATGGGCTGTATGATATACATATGTGAGGTACCTAGCTACAGTAGTCAGCTCCATAAAGACAGCAAATAGAATAGTGGTTGCTTTTTGTTTTTTTTTTTTTTAAACAGAGCCTCACTCTGTTACCCAGGCTGGAGTGCAGTGGCAGTGACTCCATCTCACTGCAACCTCCTCCTCCTGGGTTCAAGTGATTCTCATGTCTCAGCCTCCCAAGCAGCTGGGACTACAGGCACTTGCCACAAGGCCTGGCTAATTTTTTGTACTTTTAGTAGAGATGGAGGTTTCGCCATGTTGACGAGACTGTTCACAAACTCCTGGCCTCAAGTGACCTGCCCGCCTTCGCTTCCCAAAGTGTTGGGATTATAGGCGCGAGCCTCCATGCCCGGCTGCTTTTTTTCTTTTCTTATTTATTTTTTTAAATACTGTAAGCAGTGTTGTAGTAAGCAATTTTGTATACTTGCAGACAAGTGCAATTATACATGTATGATAAATTTTTGTGAATGGAATTTCTAGGTTTGTGAACTTAGGTTTGTGGTTTTTGGTTTTTTTTTTGAGACAAGGTCTTGCTCCGTCACCCAGTCTGGAGTTCAGTAGTATGATCATCGCCCACTGCAGCCTGGAACTACTGGACTCAAGCTCCTGTCTCAGCCTACTGAGTAGCTAGGACTCAAACTCCTATCTTAACCTCTCAAGTAGCTAGGACTACTACTAAGTGCCAACACATCTGGCTAATGTTTTTATTTTTAGTAGAGACGGGGGTAGGGGTGGGGAGGTGGGGAGGGATCTTGCTTTGTTGTCCAGGTTGGTCTTGATGTCCTGACCTCAAATCATCCTTGCGCCTCAGCTTCCCAAAGTGGTGGGATTACAGACGTTAGCCATCATTCCTGGCCATTTTTAAGATTTTGAGTGAAATTGAGCAGCTTTGAGTGTGTTTTTAATCTTAATTTTAATTTTTTTTTGAGATGGATCTCACTCGGTCGCCCAGGCTGGAGTGCAGTGGCGAGATCTCAGCTCACTGCAATCTCTGACTCCTGGATTCAGGCAATTCTCCTGCCTCAGCCGCCTGAGTAGCTGGGAGTACAGGTGCAGGCTCCCATGCCTGGCTTTTTTTTGTATTTTAGTAGAGACAGGGTTTCACTGTATTGCTCCCAGGCCGGTCTCAAACTCCTGACCTCAGGTGATCTGCTAGCCTCGGCCTCCCAGAGTGCTAGCATTATAGGCGTGAGCCACCACGTCTGGCGAGTGTGTTTTAATTACCATTTGTGAGTAAGTGTGTTTTAGAAACTCTTCCTATGCAGGTATATGCCTGTTTTTTTTTTTTTTTTTTTTTTTTTTGAGACGGTACTGTGTCTGGATCTCAGCTCACTGCAACTTCCACCTCCTAGGTTCAGACGAATCTCCTGCCTCACCTCGGAGTAGCTGGAACTACAGGCTCGCACCGCCATGCCTGGCTAATTTTTGTATTTCAGTAGAGATGGGGTTTCATCGGATTGCCCCCAGGCTGGTCTCAAATTCCTGACCTCAGGTGATCCGCCCGCCTTGTCCTCCCAGAGTGCTGGGATTACAGGTGTGAGCCACTGCGCCCAGCCACATTTGCCGTTTTTTGTTGGGGCATCTTGTCTTGCTTGATTTGTAAGAACTCTGCATAGTTAGGAAATCATTTATTTCTCAGGTGTTGCAAGTATTTTTTTTCTCGATTTGTCTTTTGCCTTTATATCTTGCTATATAGGAGTTCTAATTTTTTTTTTTTTTTTCCTGAGACGGAGTCTCACTCTTGCCCAGGCTGGAGTGCAGTGGCATGATCTCAGCTCACTACAACCTCCGCCTCCTGGGTTCAAGTGATTCAGGAGTTGTACTTTTTATGTGGTTTGATTTATGTAGTCTTTTCCTTTATGGTTTAGGGATTTTATATCATGCCAGTTCTTTGCTAGTTCCAAAAGTATATGACAGCTCAATTATTATTTTTGGCGTAGAGCTAATACATATCTTTAAACTATGAAAAATCTTCTTGCCCACCTCTTTTTCCGTTCCTTTTCCCATCCCTCCTGGTAGAGACATACTTCAGGGTATGAGCTTTTTCTGAAAATGAAATTAGGGCTCTGTAGTTAACTTTCTTTTGCTGACTTTAGGAATTCTCAGTGTCTTTTGCCATCTTTAGTAATTATTTGTTACTAAATACTTGTTATTCAAAAGAGTGATTAAAGGAGGAATGCATTAGTTATTTAAGAACAGCTCATATATCCATTTTATATATAAAACCATTTCATAATAAATTTCTTGAAAGAGTTCAATATTATCATGAAATGAAGCTAGCAGATTTCAAGATTCATGCTTGAAATAGAAAAATGCCTTCCATGATTGCCTATTTATAATAAATGTGGCGTACAGTTGATTTATAGTGAGATAATGTAGAAGCTTGTGACTAAAGGAGATATAAAATCTTTTGTGTTGAAGGACAGGGACAGGTATTTTTTGTATTTTTAAAAGATAACAGTTTTATTAAGCTATGACTCATAAACCATAAAATTTACCCATTTAAATTATACAATTCAGTTGCTTTTCATATATTCACAGAGTTGTGCAACCATCATCACTAATTGTAGAATATTTTCATCACCCCAGAATGAAACCAGTCACTCTCCATTCTCTTTTGTTCTCAGCCCCTGGCAATCTCTAATTTACTTTCTGTTTGTATGGATTTGCCTGTTTTGGACGTTTTGTGTATTATGGAATCATGCAGTATGTGACTGGCTTCTTTGATTTTGCATGTTGTCAAGGTTCATCCATATTTTAGCATATATCAGAACTTCATTCTTTTTTTTTTTTTTTTTGAGACGGAGTCTCGCTCTGTCACCCAGGCTGGGGTGCAGTAGCTGGATCTCAGCTCACTGCAAGCTCCACCTCCCAGGTTTACGCCATTCTCCTGCCTCAGCCTCCCGACTTTGTTCTTTTTTATTGCTGAACAGTATTCCATTGAATGGGCATGCCCTCCCCTCTTTTAGTTTTATTTTTGAGAGACAGGGTTTCACCATGTCACCCAGGCTGGTCCCCAATTCCTGAGCTCAAGCGATCTGCCCACCTTGGCTTCCCAGAGTGCTGGGGTTATAGGCCTGATACACCACACCTGGCTCATGCCACGTTTTTTATCCATTCATCAGTTGATGGACATTTAGATTGTTTCTCATTTTTGGCTATTTTGAAAAATGCTGTTATGAAAATATCTGTACATTCATTGTTTTTTGAGACAGCGTCTTGCTCTGTCACCCAGGCTGGGTGGCTATCTCACCAGCAATGTATGAGGGTTCAGATTTCTCCTAATCCTCATTATTAGTTATCATTGCTTTTTTTTTTTTTTTTTTTTTTAGCTGCCCTAGTGGGTATGAAGTAGTTTATAATTGTGATTTTGATTTTGATTTCCCCAATGACTAATGAGGACTAAATTTGCCATCTTTTCATGTGTTTATTGGCCATTTATGCATCTCTTTGTATATATGTATATGTGCTCTGTCACCCAGGCTGGTGTGCAGGGGCGTGATTTCAGTCCACAGCAACTTTCGCCTCCTGGGCTCAAGCAGTCCTCCTCCTTCAGCCTCCTGAGTAGCTGGGACTACAGGTGTATGCCACCATCCTTAGCTAATTTTTGTATATTTTGTAGAGTTGGGATTTTGCCATGTTGCCCAGGCTGGTCTCAAAACTCCTAGGCTAAAATGATCCACCTGCCTTAGTCTCCCAAAGTGTTGGGATTACAGGAGTGAGCCACTGCGTCCGGCCCCAGCTAATTAAAAAATTTTTTTGTTTGTTTTTGTAGAGATGAGGTCTTGTTGTGTTGTATAGGTGGGTCTGGAACTCGTGGTTTCAAGTGATCCTCCCACCTGGCCTCCCAAAGCTTTGGGATTACAGACTTGAGGTACTGTGTCCAGTCTCAGTTTTAAAAATTGGATTGTGCTTTTCATTGAGTTTTAAGAGTTCCCTATCAGAGATGTAATTTGTAAATATTTTCTCCTCTTCCATAGGTTTATATCTATTTTTGATATGTCTTTAGATAGAATAAAACTTTTTTTTTTTTTTTTTTTGAGACAGAATCTCCCTCTGTTGCCCAGGCTGGAGTGCAGTGGCACGATCTTGGCTCACTGTAAGCTCCGCCTCCCGGGTTCACGCCATTCTCCTGCCTCAGGCTCCCCAGTAGCTGAAACTACAGGCGCCCGCCACCACGCCCAGCTAATTTTTTGTATTTTTAGTAGAGACGGGGTTTCACCCTGTTAGCCAGTATGGTCTTGATCTTCTGACCTCGTGATCTGCCCGCCTCGGCCTCCCAAAGTGCAAGAATTACAGGCGTGAGCCACTGCGCCTGGCCAGAATAAAACTTTTAACTGTTTTAGTTTGCCATTGTCATTTAGCTACTTAGATTTGTCATTGACTTGCTGGATAATTGTTAAATTTTACTTTTGGTTTTAATTTATTTTAACTGATATGAGGTATATGATATATTACAAATTTTATTGTCTTATTTGATTATGTTCAAATTGTAGGAGTCTTGTAATCTGAGTATATGATTTCAAGTTATATGCTACATTTAGTATGTTGAAATGTGGGGCTATCAGTAATTGTGAATGGAGTAGTCTTAATATCTACTTCAGTTATGTAGATGACAAGTAACAGCTTTTATTAAATTAATTAATTTATTTTTGAGACAGATTTTGCTCTTGTCACCCAGGCTGGAATGCAATGGCGTGATCTCCTCTCACTGCAATCTGCCTCTGGGGTTCAAGCAATTCCCCTGTCTCAGCCTCCCGAGTAGCTGGGACTACAGGCAGGCACCACCACGCTTGGCTAATTTTTCGTATTTTAGTAGAGACGGGGTTTTACCATGTTGACCAGGATGGTCTTGATCTCCTGACCTGGTCATCTGCCCACCTCTGCCTCCCAAAGTGTTGGGATTACAGGTGTGAGCCACCGTGCCTGGCCCTTTTGGTCTAAATATAAACTCACGTGGGTTTAAAAAAAAGCAATATACGTATTAATGTTACTACATTAGTCCACATAATTTGGTGGTTGTAATGGATACATTTATGATTTAACTGAGTTCAAAAGAGGAATGATTTTAATCTTTTTATAATGTAAAAAACCAGCACAAACATTTATTGTTTCTACTGTTTTTTTTAATTAATTAACTAATTAATTAATTAATTTATGAGACAGGGTCTTGCTCTATTGCCCAGGCTGGAGGTGAGTGGCATGGCCATGACTCACTCATGGCCATTTTCACTGATGCTCCTGCCTCAGCCTCCCAAATTACTGGGATTACAGGTGTATGCCACCACATTTGGCCCATTACCTCTACCATTATAGGTAGCCTAGCCAAACTTGAATATATTTGTCTCTTAAGATTTTTTCTTATCCTTTATGATGTGTTTATTTGCTCTTTGCTTTTTGTCTGTCTATAGTGACTAATTTTTTTTTTTTTTTGAGACAGAACCTCACTCTTTTGCCCAGGCTGGAGTACAGGGGCGTGATCTTGGCTTACTGCAACCTCACTGCCTCCTGGGTTCAAGTGATTCTCCTGCCTTAGCCTCCTGAGTAGCTAGGATTACAGGCACGCACCACCATGCCTGGCTAATTTTTGTATTTTTAGTAGAGACGGGGTTTCACCATGTTGGTCAGGCTGGGTCTCGAACTCCTGACCTGAGGTGATCCACCCACCTTGGCCTCCCAAAGTGCTGGGATTACAAGTGTGAGCCACTGTGCTGGCCGATCATTTGCTTTTGAATAAGGCACAGCTGTGGTGATGAAGAGGCGGAAAGGTGGAAAAGTAGGCAATACACAAAGCCGTGGGTAGTTTGATAAAAATGTGATCTTTTGAAAGTTATATATTGGGTTTTAGATGGATGGGTGGCTATGTAATTTGCATGTATCTTCCAAAGGCTTGATACTTGTCCTCATTTACAATTCTGTAATAACTTTTTCTCCCATAGCAGGATTTCAAAACTGAGAGCTAATAAAGATGGGATCTCATTCCCTGGAAATAGAACAGTAATGTTAATGATCATAAAAAGACTCAGATGTGATTTTTTAGCTCTAGAAATTAACTGGGCCAAGAGGGATTAGATGCAAAATTTGGAAGTGTTGTTTTCATTGGTGTTCTGTTGTCTGGCTTCAAGAATGACTCAGAGAGGATTGTTTTCTATAGTAGTATGACTTGTGTGAGAATGAAGTATGTGGCAATTCTTTCCTATTGCTTATTAGGTCAGTTGCAAAAGCTGAGATTAAAATTAATAATTGTGTTCCTATTGATAGCCTAGCCAATAAAGGTTGAATGTAGTCCCTTCTAGAAAGGAGGAGTATTGAGAGAATTCCTTAGATTTTAGCATACTAAGGATTTTAAAGCTTTGTGTAATTGATGCTTTGGAAGTTATGGAGTGAGTTTCTTATGCAGTTGATGAAAACAATTTTAGAATGGGAGGGGTCTTCTTTTCACATACCAAACAAACTGAAAATTGTAAATAAATGTCATGAGGCTAGGGATCTCTGTTTTGTTCCCAGGATGTGTTAAGCTTCTGGAACAATGCCTTTTTTTCTTTTTTGAGATGGAGCCTGGCTCTGTCGCCCAGGCTGGATCTTGACCCACTGCATCCTCACCGCCTCCTGGGTTCAAGTGATTCTCCTGCCTCAGCCTCCTGAGTAGCTGGGATTACAGGCGTGCACCAACACACCCGGCTAAATTTTGTATTTTTAGTAGAGACGGGATTTTACCATGTTGGTCAGGCTGGGTCTCAAAATCCTGACCTCGTGATCTGCCCGCCTCAGCCTCCCAAAGTGCTGGGATTACAGGCATAAGCCACCATGCCTGGCCTGAACAGTGGCTTTTAAAACCATATAGTTAATAACAGAGTCAGGATTAGAACCCTAGTCACTTTTCTCATGTATTTTCTATTCTTTTCTTTTTTCAGATCCAGTCTTGCTCTGTCGCCCAGGCTGGAGTGCAGTGGTGCGATCTTGGCTCACTGCAACCTCCACAATTCTGACCTCAAGCAATTCTCATGCCTCAGCCTCCTGAGTAGCTGGGATTACAGATGTGCACTACCACACCCAGCTAATTTTTTTGGAGTTTTAGTAGAGATGGGGTTTCACTGTGTTGGCCAGGCTGATCTCAAACTGTTGTCCTCAAGTGATCCACCCACCTCAGCCTCCCAAAGTGCTGGGATTAGAGGTGTGAACCATTGCACCCAGCCATGTGTTTTCTCCACTATGTCACATTGTTCTCAAATGTGAAATCTGAGGTCATCAATATACTGAAATTGGCCAGGTGTGGTGGCTCAAGCCTGTAATCTCAGCACTTTGGGAGGCCAAGACTGGCAGATCACCTGAGATCAGGAGTTCACAACCAGCCTGGTCAACATGGTGAAACCCCGTCTCTACCAACAATACAAAAATTAGCCGGTCATGGTGACCCATGCCTGTAATCCCAGCTACTTGGGAAGCTGAGGCGGGAGAATCACTGAAACCCAGGAGGTGGAGGTTGTAGTGAGCTGAGATCGTGCCATTGCACTCCAGCCTAGGCAAACAGAGCGAGACTCAAGTCTTTAAAAAAAAAAAAAAAAGAAAATCTTTATATGTATGTATGTATCCCTTCAGGCACTTCTAAGGCTGTCATTGCTTATTATATGGATTGCTAAATATTGAAAAGAGATTAAACCTTCAGGACACCTGGCATTATTTTGGGTAACTTTTCATTCTTTCTTGAAAACTTAGAAGAGTATAGTGTATATTGATCAAATGTTAGTGATAGGGAAGTTTTTTGTTTTGTTTTGAGATGGAGTCTCTCTCAGTTGCCAAGACTGGAGTGCAGTGGTGCGATCTCGGCTCACTGCAACCTCTGCCTCCCAGGTTCAAGCGATTCCCCTACCTCAGCCCCCCGAGTAGCTGGGATTATAGGTGCATGCCAACACACCCAGGTAATTTTTCTGTGTGTGTGTTTTAGTAGAGATGGGATTTCACTATGTTGGCCAGAATGGTCTCCATCTCCTGACTTGGTGGTCCGCCCGCCTCGGCCTCCCAAAGTGCTGAGATTATAGGCCTGAGCCACTGCGCCTGGCATTGTGTTTTTTTGTTTTTTTTTTTTAAAAGACGGGGTCTTGGTCTGTTGCCTAGACTGGAGTGCAGTGGCACAATAATGCCTCACTGCAGCTTCAATTTCCTGGGCTCAAGCAGTCCTCCTGCCTCAGCCTCCCAAGTAGCTGGGACTACACCACCACCCAGCTAATTTTTTAAAAAAATTATTTATTTATTTTGGGGTGTCACTATTTGTCCAGCCTAGTCTCGAACCGTGGGGTTCAAGAATTCTCTTACCTTGGCCTCCCAAATTACAGGAATTACAGGCATGAGCCCCATGCTTAGCTGTGAAAGATTTTTTAAACATAACCAATTTAGTATTGTCTTTTTTTTTTTTTTTTGAGACGGAGTCTTGCTCTGTCACCTGGCTGGAGTGCAGTGGCGCGATCTCGGCTCACTGCAAGCTCCGCCTCCCGGGTTCACGCCATTCTCCTGCCTCAGTCTCCAGAGTAGCTGGGACTGCAGGCCTGCCACCAAGCCCAGCTAATTTTTTGTATTTTTAGTAGAGACAGAGTTTCACCGTGTTAGCCAGGAGGGTCTCGATCTCCTGACCTCGTGATCCACCTAGTAGTGTCTTTAAAAATTGTTTAAGGCAAACTCACTGTTTTATACTGCACTGTGTAGCATTCAAGTAGAATTTCTTAGCTTTATTTTCTCTCTGGTTTTGATTTTCTTTAAAAAATTGTTTTAAATAGATACGGGGTCTTGCTATGTTTCCCAGGCTGGTCTCAAACTCCTGAGTTGAAGTGATCCTCCCACCTCAGTCTCCCAAAGTGGTGCGATTACAGGCATGAGCCACCATGCCTGGCCAATTTCAGTTTTCTTAATTCTTTAAAAGTTACAAATGAGGACAGGGTGCCACTGCAGGTTGACACCTGTAACCGCAGTACTTTGGGAGGCCGAGATGGGAGGATCACTTGAGTTCAGGAGTTTGAGATCAGCCTAGGTAACACAGCGAGACTCTGTCTGTATTAAAAATAAATTAGCTGGGTGTGGTGTTGTGCATCTGTAGTCCCAGCTGATAGGGAGGCTGAGGTGGGATGGTCACTTGAGTCCAGGAGGTTGAGACTATAGTGAGCTGTGATCAGGCCACTGTACTGCAGCCTGGGCTCCCTGTTTCCAAATAAAAACTACAAATGAGTTAGCTTATTACCATAACCAGTGACCATGTTATTTTAGAAACTGATGTATTTATACTTATTACTGGAGAATATTGCATAGGCAGGTTCTCTGGAAACTTATAGCTAAGGCTTGATATTGTTAATAAAAAAAGGAAAATATATCTAACTGTGGTTTGATTATTCTTGTTCTTTTTTACTTAATAAATGTCAGGTAAATGGTTTAGTTTGAATACTGGAGGGATGCTTGAATACTAAGGGAAATGTGTTGTTTTGGAAAGAGTAGACAAAGTCAGGAAATCATATTTACCAGCTAAGTTTTCACGGATATGAAGATTTAAGCAGCCCTTTTTGTTTATTTAAAATTTGGGAGTTTCCAGTCTTCTTAGTGTAAAAGAGTAGTGTTGATTTGTTCTCCTTGTTAAATCTGGAGATAAATTTGTGGTTTGTTTTCAAAAGGTACTTTCCTTATACAAAAACGATATGAGCAGTGAGTGCACCTTTGTAAGAAAGGATTATGCTTTGATTTTTGTTCTGTGTGCATTCATCTGTGCTTTTATTTTAATTTTATTTTTATTTTATTATTTTGAGACGGAGTCTCGCTCTGTCGCCCAGGCTGGAGTGTAGTGGTGGGATCTGGGCTCACTGCAAGCTCTGCCTCCTGATCTCAAGCCATCCTCCTACCTCAGCCTCCCAGGTGGCTGGGACTACAGGCGCATGCCACCACGTCTGGCTAATGTTTGTATTTTTTGTAGAGACAAGGTTTCTCCATGTTGCCCATGCTGATCTCAAACTCCCGAGCTCAAGTGATCCTCCTGCTTCAGGCTCCCAAAGTGCTAGGATTTCAGGTGTGAGCTACCACACCCTACCTGCATTGAGTATTTAGTTCCTCATTCCATATGTATTTCTTTTGCATTCAGCTCTTTAGGATTTAAATTTAGACATTTGTGTCCTTTGGCTAAGTTATTTGTTGCTTCCTTCTTTGTTGTTTTCTGTTCTTTTTATTTTTTAGGTAGGAGAAAAATCTATGTGAACTTGAGTTTAGTGATAAACTGTGTATATGTGTATGTTGGGGGAGTAAAATATATGTAATATGAAATTTATTTTAATCACTTAAAATTTACAATTCAGTGTCATTAAGTACATTCACAGTGTTGTGTAACCATCATTACTATAGTCAGAACTCTTTCTTTTTTTTTTTTTTGAGACGGAGTCTTGCTCTGTTGCCGGGGCTGGAGTGCAGTGGCCGGATCTCAGCTCACTGCAAGCTCCGCCTCCCGGGTTCACGCCATTCTCCTGCCTCAGCCTCCCGAGTAGCTGGGACTACAGGCCCCCCGCCACCACGCCCAGCTAATTTTTTGTATTTTTAGTAGAGACGGGGTTTCACCGTGTTAGTAGCCAGGATGGTCTCGATCTCCTGACCTCGTGATCTGTCCATCCGCCTGTCTCAGCCTCCCAAAGTGCTGGGATTACAGGCGTGAGCCACCACGCCCGGCCAGTCAGAACTTTTTCATCATCCCATATAAAAACTTTACCTATTAAGCAATAACTTCCCATTCCTATTTTCTCCCACGTCCTGGTAATCTGTTCTACTTTCTTTATGAATTTGACTGTTCTAAATACCTCATATAAGTGGGATCATGTACTATTTATCCTTTTGTATCTAGCTTATTTCATTTAGCGTAATGTTTTCAAGGTTTTATTCATGTTGTAGTGTGTTATCAGAACCTCTTTCTTTTTAATATCTTATATTCCATTATATGTGTGTTCCACATTTTATCTCTTCATCCATTGCTGGCCATTTGTGTTGTTTATACCCTTTTGCCTGTTGTGAATAGTGCTGCACTGAACATTGGTAGACACATACTTGTTTGAGTCCCAATTTTCATTTCTTTGGACTGAAATTGCTGAGTCATATGGTAATTCTATGGTTAACTTTTTGAGAAAATGCCAAACTTTTTCACAGGGCTGTGCGGCATTTTATATGCCTACCACCTATGCATAAGGATTTAAATTTCTCTCTCTCTTTTTCTGTTTTAGACAGAGTCTTGCTTTGTCGCCAGGCTGGAGTACAGTGGCGTGATCTTGGCTCACTGCAACCTCCATCTCCTGGGTTCAAGTGATTCCCCTGCCTCAGCCTTCTGAGTAGCTGGGACTACAGGCATGCGCCACCATGCCCAGCCAAAAACAAAAAAATGAAAAACCAGAAAAGAAGTGTTTGCAAGGATGTACTTTTTTTTATTTTTTAGGGTTTTTTTTTTTTTTTTTTTGAGACGGAGTCTCGCTCTGTTGCCCAGGCTGGAGTGCAGTGGCGGTTCTCAGCTCACTGCAAGCTCCACCTCCCGGGTTTACGCCATTCTCCTGCCTCAGCCTCCCGAGTAGCTGGGACTACAGGCGCCTGCCACCTTGCCCGGCTAGTTTTTTGTATTTTTTAGTAGAGACGGGGTTTCACCGTGTTAGCCAGGATGGTCTGGATATCCTGACCTCGTGATCCGCCCTTCTCGGCCTCCCAAAGTGCTGGGATTACAGGCTTGAGCCACCGTGCCCGGCCTATTTTTTAGAGTTTTAAAAATATAGCCATGGCTGGGCATGGTGGCTCACAACTGTAATCCCAGCACTTTGGGAGGCTGAGGCGGGCGGATCACCTGAGGTCACAAGTTCGAGACCAGCCCGACCAACATGATGATACCCCCGTCTCTACTAAATACCAAAAATTAGCTGGGTGTGGTGGCACATGCCTGTAATCCCAGCTACTTGGGAGGCTGAGGTAGGAAATTGCTTGAACCCGGGAGGCAGAGGTTATAGTGTGCCCGAGATTGCTCCATTGCACTTCAGCCTGGGCAACAAGAGCACAACTCCGTCTCACACACAAAAAAAGCCATTCTTGGCCAGGCAAAGCGGCTCACGCTTGTAATCCCAGCACTTTGGGAGGCGGAGGTGGGCGGATCACAATGTCAGGAGTTCAAGACCAGCCTGGCCAACACGGTGAAACCTGTCTCTACTAAAAATACAAAAATGAGCTGAGTGTGGTGGCAGGTACCTGTAATCCCAGCTACTCAGGAGGCTGAGGTAGGAGAATGGCTTGAACCTGGGAAGCAGAGATTGCAGTGAGCCGAGATCATGCCACTGCACTTTAGCCTAAGTGACAGAGCTAGGCTGCAACTCAAAAGAAAAGCCATTATCTTGGGTGTGAAGTAGTATGTCTTGTTTTTGTTTTTGTTTTGAGACAGAGTCTTACTCTGTCACCTAGGCTGGAGTGCTGTAGCACAATCTTGGCTCACTGCAGCCTTGAACTTATGGGCTCAGGTGATCTACCTGCTTCAGCCTCTTGAGCAGCTGCTTTGGACCACAGGCACACATGCCACCATGCCCAGCTACTTTTTTTTTTGTTTCTTCATAGAGTCAGGGTCTTGCTTTGTTGCCCAGGCGGGTCTCAAACTACTGGGCTCAAGTGTTCTTCATGCCTCAGCCTCCCAAAGTGCTGGGATTATGGTGTGAGCCACTGTGCCCAGCTTGAAATAGTATCATATGGTGGTTTTGATTTGTATTTCCTTAATTACTAAAGATTTTGAGCATCTTCTCATGTGCTTGTCTGCCATCTGTATATCTTTTTGGCTGAAATGTTTTGCCCATTTAAAGAAAAATGGATAGAGTTGTAAGGTTTCTTGTGTTCTAGATACAAGTCCTTTGTCAAATACATTGGACGGCATTTTTTTGTGTTTGTGTGGAAGGAACTATTTCAATTCCTATCAGTTTTTTTTTCCCCCCTAAATTAAAAAGGTCCTTTTTGGGGATCTCTCTGAAACTATTCTGGTGGTTTGGGGGCTGCTCAGTAAAGGGGGAAAAAGGACATTTTAATAAATTAATTTGTGCCAAATAGTTTTATTACTTCTGTTTCAGTTTCCTGATGAAACTGGTTTTAGGATTATGTTTCCTTTGTATGAGGTGGTAACTTAAATCATGCTAGGGGATACAAAAAAGAAAAATTCTGCTTTGTGATAAAGTCAGCTTCTTCAGAGGAAGTGTAAACTTATGACTGTCAATTGTCAGCAAAATAAGTGTTATATTTAAAAGCGCTTGTGCCTGCCTTTCTAAAATGCCAAATTACGAGTAAATAAAATTGTAAGTGTTAACTCCTAATGAAATTTATAGTATTGTCATGATTTTCTTTAGTGATTACAAATTTTATTTCTCATGTGCTTCAGAATGTAACAAGTATCTCAAAATTTTTCTTTACAGACATTGTACACTTTTTTTGGAATAAAAATTAGAATGTATGGTCTATCAAAAGATTTTCTTAGATTTATTAATCTGTATAAATTAAGATGGAGTCTTGCTCTGTCACTCAGGCAGGAGTGCAGTGGTGCGATTTTGACTTACTGCAACCTCCACCTCCCAGGTTCCAGCGATCCTCCCTTACCTCAGCCTCCTGAGTAACTGGAATTACAGATGCATGCACAGATGCATGCCAACATGCCCAGCTAATTTTTGTATTTTTAGTAGAGATAGGTGTTTCACCATATTGGCCAAGTTGGTCCCGAACTCCTGACCTCAAGTGATCCACCTGCATGGGCCTCCCAAAGTGCTGGGATTACAGGTGTGAGTCACGGTACACTTTGGGAGGCCGAGGCAGGCGGATCACGAGGTCGAGATTGAGACCATCCTGGCCAACATCATGAAACCCTCTCTACTAAAAATACAAAAAATTAGCTGGACGTGGTGGTGCGTGCCTGTAGTCCCAGTTACTCGGGAGGCTGAGGTAGGAAAATTGCTTGAACCTAGGAGGTGGAGGTTGCAGTGAGCTGAGATCGTGCCACTGCACTCCAGCCTGGCAACAGAGCGAGACTCCGTCTCAAAAAAAAAAGAAAAATTAGACTATCACTTGCAAATGGACACAAAAATATTTGAATTTATTTTTGCCTTTAAGTAAGGAGTGTTTGAGTACTTCAGTTTTCCAGTATAATTGTCACTTAATGAATTAAGTTAAAATGAAATCTGTAAAATAGCTATATATAGTTTTTGTTTTAATAGGAAGTTTTACAGATTTTTAAATTACTTTGATTCTATCTTAGGCTTAGTAGTCATTTTTAGACTATAAATATTTCTAAAAGCTTCTGAGAAGTGTATTTCAAGGCCTGGTGCTGTGGCTCACACCTGTAATCCCAGTACTTTGGGAAGCCAAGGCAGGCGGATCACCTGAGGTCAGGAGTTCGACACCAGCCTGGGCAACATGGTGAAACCCCGTCTCTACTAAAAATACAAAAAAAATTAGTTGGGTGTGGTGGCACATGCCTGTAATTCCAGCTTCTTGGGAGGCTGCGGCACCAGAATTGCTTGAACCTGGGAGTCAGAGGTTGCAGTAAGTGCACTCCAGTCTGGGTGACAGAGTGAGACTCTGTCTCAAAAAGAAAAAAAAAAAGAAGTGCATTTCAGCTAAGTGTTCTAGAAAGGTAAAAAGGTGAAGGGGAGTTTAGTAAATATTATATTTAAGAAATGAGAGTAGGCCGGGCGCGGTGGCTCATGCCGGTAATCCCAGCACTTTGGGAGGCTGAGACGGGCGGATCACGAGGTCAGGAGATTGAGACCATCCTGGCTAACACGGCGAAACCCCATCTCTACTAAAAAATACAAAAAAAAATTAGCTGGGCATGGTGGCGGGCGCCTATAGTCCCAGCTACTCGGGAGGCTGAGGCAGGAGAATGGCGTGAACCCGGGAGGCGGAGGTTGCAGTGAGCCAAGATCACACCACTGCACTCCAGCCTGGGCGACAGAGCGAGACTCTGTCTCAAAAAAAAAAAAAAAGAAATGAGAGTAATGTAATAATGTGGTGCAGATATTTTCCCCAGAGAGAAAAATGTAAGTGTAAAAGAGATCCATTTGAAAAGGTTGTCCCTCCTATATACATAACGCAAATTGTCCTCCCCCCCCAAAAAAAATAAATCTAAAAACTCATTTTGGAAAATTACTGATATGCAGCAATAACGTTGACTTTATTTTTTCCAGATATGGCCGCGTGGAAAGTGTCAAAATTCTCCCCAAGAGGGGATCTGAAGGAGGAGTGGCTGCCTTTGTGGATTTTGTGGACATCAAAAGTGCACAGAAAGCTCACAACTCGGTCAACAAAATGGGAGATAGAGACCTACGCACGGATTATAATGAACCAGGCACCATCCCGAGTGCTGCTCGGGGATTGGATGATACAGTTTCCATAGCATCTCGTAGTAGAGAGGTTTCTGGGTTCAGAGGAGGTGGTGGAGGGCCTGCTTATGGTCCCCCACCGTCACTTCATGCACGAGAAGGACGTTATGAGCGGAGACTTGATGGGTAAGTTCCAAGGTTTCTGTAGGCAGGTATTTTGTATTTGATATGGTGAGAAACAGAAACTCGTATTTAGGGGCCCCAGACGGATTTAAAGTTTTGGGCATTCTCAATGTTTCCTATTTTGGGTTGGAAACGGAAGTGATTTCTGTCCCAATGGCTGGTATCTTATGGAATCATAGAGGATATTTCCTGCAGCTGATTGGATATCTGTTCCTGAGCTATAATGTGATGGAAGATTTCCTATGGAAGCATCATTTTTGGAGCTACCTGTCTTCTAGAATTAATTATTCCTTCTCTTGGATAATGTTAAGTCCTTCCTTGGATATATCCCTTCTACCTGATGGAGCTATTTGGCTTTTGTGTTCATACTATATGGAATATTTCTGGAATATTAGAGCCTACAGATTCTTTTAGAAGTTGATATCTGCCTCTCCATTTTCACTACATAAAATGTACAAACAAATTGGATTGTCACAAAAAATCTAGCAGACTATAATGATTCAACCACTTGGATTCTACAAACAATACTTTAACATGGAAATGTGTTCTTGGATGAAGAAGAGAGAAGGCAATGCTTGATTTTTCCATTTTGGATCTACACAATTTCTGTATTGTTGGAATTACACTCTTTGATGGAATGGGGAAAAATTAAAATGATGGACGTTTCCTAAATCCTGGAATATAGCCATTCTTTTCTAATTGCTGGGATATATGGGATGTCATGCTGTCAAGATTCCACTAGCCCAGGGAAAGAGGATTACTATATCATTTCTTAAGTTGCTGTCCAATCAAAGGTACTTTAGCTTTGAACACATGGTGATCAGTTGTGGATACAGCAATCAAAATTGACTGGGCTGGATGGCTACAAAAGTGAACTACTGGCGAGCATCTGTGCCTTCCTCATTTGTTGGAATTGTAGAGGATATTTCCTCTTCTGCCAGCTGCCTGATTCATACTTAGGGCTGGAAATATTTATGAATGTGGATAAATTTCTAATTGTCTACTATCTCAAGAAAGAAGTCTGGGGGTTTGAGAGTTACAGTTTGTCTGGGACTGCTTGCTTCCAGTGGAATTATTTTGTCTGGTCACTAAGATTTTTTTTTCTTGTGGTTCATCTAAATATCATTTGACACCCTTGCCCATTAAGAAGGTGGATTACCCCCATAAGAGGGGCCAAAATTGGGGAAGTTATGTTCACAATTCTCTCCCTAGATTTAATTGGGATTATAGGTCGTGTTTCCACACTTGGAAAAGGTTGGTATGTCCTGACCTGTGTATATTAGCCCCTCTCCTAACCCAAGTCAAACTCTCTTTTTTTCCCCACTAACTCTAGAAGTATTTAGTACTAATAGTGAATCAGAGAATAGCCATTAGATTTCAGCTCTGCTACCTCTTGTGCCTGCCTTCTGTGTCTTCTTAATGGATAAAAACGTTGCATATTTATAAAATAGCAGCTGTAGCAGTAATTGTCCTGGAACTTTTTTGCCTATTGCTTCTGTTAAATCATTAATAATGGCTTTCACTGATTAACATTTGATAGGGTGCTAAATTAATTATTTATAGCATTTTCTCTTAAGTCTCAAAGGAAACCCTCTTATTTGTTAGACATTGAAATACAAAAATTTCGGAACTGTAGTAAATAAAAGAGAAACTCATTTAATACATTTAAGTAGGAAAGATATAGAATGTTTATCATGCCAGTTTTTCACGATAGCAGCAGAAAAGCTAAACTAAGCCTAGGAAGGTGGGATTGCTACTAAGTGAAATGATGGGTGAAAATGAGTATTAGTGGAGAGACCTGGAATCTAAGCATGTACTGGGGATCTAGTATTAATTGTTACAATATTTTGCCAGATACTCTTCATTGGAGAGATTCTAATTCTTTATGTTTCATGATTCCTTAATCCCTTTTGATAGAAGATAGATCCAGAGATGGGTTGAAGAGAAACTCAAGTGAAATGTCTTTTAGGAACTCAGGAGCTGAGTTCTAGTTCTCTACAAAAGTAGAGAACTTATGATTTCTTTTTAGGATTATAATTAGTTTTTAATATTAACACATAATTGCATGTGTGTAATTGTACATGCAGCGTGTTTTGTACCTTTTAGGTTGACAGATATTCACTTCCTAGTAAATGATTTTTTTAATTAAGCTATTTTGCTAATAGTGACCTTAGAATATCTTGCAGTTCCTAATGTTGCCTAATTTCATCACAGGCAATTTGAGTATAGCTGAAAGCTAGAAGAACAGATTTCTTGCAGCCATTAAGTTTATACATTAAGAAATTGAATCATGGAATAGTCATTTTAAAAGTCATGTGGAATTTGATGACACAGGAGTAATTTTTATTTTTATTTAAATTTACATAGCGTAGCATGTGGTAACCTAATATTTTGATATTTGAAGTGGTTTTTTTTTGAGATTCTATTTTTAGTATTAAATGTAATTGGGTACCGCTGTGCAGTCTATGTAGTCTAGTAATTTTTTATAATTATCCAAGCAGTCAAAACTTAATGAAAAAGTTAAACTTAGAAAATTTTTCTGGACTTCTTGAAAGTCCTTCCTACTGTTGAGACATGCGCTGCAGCAGGGCTTTCATGTCTAAGTTAAAACATAGCATGGAAATGTGGCCTAAAAGAAATTTGTGAATAAATAATATTTGGTATATACTTTAATCAGATGAAAGTGTAAAAACTTTCATATTATTAAAATAGTCTTGTTCTGTTAACATGAAAAGGAGATTGTGTATTTATGTACGCAAGTCAGAAAATCTCTAATTAAAGTGAGCAACTGAGCTGCAGAACACTTGTCATGAAAGCCCAATAATGAAAACAATGATTCCTCAGCTGTGAAAATAATTTTTGGAGTCAAGTAAAATGTTAAGCTTGTTAGCATTTGCTTACTAAGTAGGTTAATGCTGTTTAGAAAATGATCAGTTGCAAAGACAAAGACAATGCTGAAGTGAATGTTTGCATGACTTGCTTTTAGTTTTGCTTGCTCCTTTCTGATTAAATATTTTTCCCCCTCCTAAATGCAGGGCTTCAGATAACAGGGAGCGTGCTTATGAACATAGTGCCTATGGACACCATGAACGGGGGACGGGAGGATTTGATCGGACAAGACATTACGATCAGGATTACTATAGAGATCCTCGAGAGCGGACTTTACAACATGGGCTCTATTATGCTTCTCGGAGTCGAAGTCCAAATCGCTTTGATGCTCATGACCCCCGATATGAACCTAGGGCTCGTGAGCAGTTTACACTGCCGAGTGTGGTACACAGGGATATCTACAGGGATGATATTACCCGGGAGGTACGAGGCAGAAGGCCAGAGCGGAATTACCAGCACAGCAGGAGTCGGTCACCACATTCATCCCAGTCTAGAAATCAGTCTCCTCAGAGACTGGCTAGCCAAGCGTCTAGACCCACAAGGTCCCCTAGCGGCAGCGGCTCTAGAAGTAGATCCTCCAGTAGTGATTCAATCAGCAGCAGCAGTAGTACCAGCAGTGACAGGTAGGTTAACAGCCTTTTGTTATAACAGATGAGCTAGGTTTAAACAAATTCTCAACAATCAGTGGGAATGGTTTCAGCATAGTATTATTTTTTAAAGTAATCTTGGATCATATATGTATGTAATCAGTAAAGAAACTGGCATGTGGCTATTGAATTAACTGTTCTAAGTACTTGAAGTTAAGTGATGATTTGCAAAGTGCTATTTTATCCTCCAGATGCACAATATGAAAATTAAATGATCAAAGAGGAAGGGAGGTGGTGACTCTAGCTGTGCAAGGCAAATCTTGTGACACTGAAAATGTATCTCTTTAACATTTTTAATTTTGTAGGTATATAATACCAATTTATTTCTATTATTTTGATTGAAGATTTGTAAAAGCTGGTTAAATATGTATTGGTGAAATATATTGTTGACACATTTATTATCAATGACTAAATCAACTTATGAACAAATTTTAGCTAATTTTAACATCAGGGTGGTAACCAGTTTATAAACTCAAGTAGAAAAGCTTCCTTTGAATGCAGGTTGTAACTTTACTGTTCTCTAAACTGATCTCACTAGCTGAGAATTTCTTTCTACAAATAATAATAATAATTATTTTTTAAAGACAGAGTCTCACTCTGTCACCAAGGCTGGAGTGCGGTGGTGCAGTCTCAGCTCACGGCAACCTCTGCCTCCTGGGTTCCAGCAGTCCTCCTGCCTCAGCCTTCCAAGTAGCTGGGATTACAAACATGTGCCACCACGCCTGGCTAATTTTGTATTTTTAGTAAAGATGAAGTTTTGCCATGTTGGCCAGGCTGTTCTTGAACTCCTGACCTCAAGTGATTTGCCCTCCTCAGTCTCTCAAATTGCTGGGATTACAGGCATGAGCCAGAGTGCCTAACCAAGGAGTTTCATTCGAAAAGCAAAAATAGCAAGTTGAAGGTAATCTTAGTAAGAAACTTAGCTTCAAACCTAGTTATATGGATTTTGAAATCACAGATCTAGGTATATGGTATAGATTATCCTTTAAGTAATCTGGGATAAGTTATTTATGTTCTTCAGGTCTCAGCTTTCCCTTTTTTTTTTTTTTTTTTGAGATGGAGCCTCACTCTTGTCACCTAGGTTGGAGTGCAATGGTGTGATTTTGGCTCACTGCATCCTCCACCTCCCGGATTCAAGTGAGTCTCCTGCCTCAGCCTCCCAAGTAGCTGAGATTGCAGGCGCCCACCACCATGCCCAGCCAATTTTTGTATTTTTAGTAGAGACAGGGTTTCACTGTTTTGGCCAGGTTGGTCTCTAACTCCTGACCTCAGGTGATCCACCTGCCTTGGCCTCCCAAAGTGTTGGGATTACCGGCGTGAGCTACTGTGCCTGGCCAAGCTTTCTCATTTTTAATAAGGACCTTAATAAAGTTATTGTGAAAATTAAAATGAAAACTTCATGTAAAATGCTTACGTTGATACCTAGTATATGTTTAAAAAAATGCTGCTATTCAATTTGTTAATCCCACATGTCCTACTTTTCAGTTTAGATGGTATATATTTAAAATTTAGAGTCAAATTCTTTGACCTGATCAAAAGGCTCAGAATACTTTCCTTTTCTGCTTAAAATTAAGCAAATAGTCATGTAGTTGAATGGTTATTTTTAGGCTTCCTAAATTTTCTTATTCAAAATAATACATGAAAACATTTTGTTTATCCGTCTGCCTATCTAGATATAATTCAAACATTCTGGAAGATTTTGCATATTAAAATGAAACAAGCACATAGTTTAGGAAGTCAGGAAAGTTGCGTTCTGTGCTCAGCTCTCAAGCCCTGTGACATGGATGAAAACTCTTTTGCTTTTATTTGGAATGCTGTCTAGGTAAATGATAGATGAAAGTCATTTGAACCATATAAACTAATTATAAAATCTTGTTGTTCCACTTTTTTTCTGCATAGAAAATTGTCTAAAATACTCAAGTTTTTGTCATTTTCCACAAACCTACCTCATTAAAAAGCTGTGACTGCATTCCATTGGATCAAAACTTATTGAAAAGGTGTTGAGGCACACTGGGTGTGATGGCTCACACCTGTAATCCCAGCACTTTGGGAGGCTAAGGCACGTGGATCACCTGAGGTCAGGAGTTCAAGACCAGCCTGGCCAACATGGTGGAACCCTGCCTCTACTAAAAGTACAAAAATTAGCCAGGCGTGGTGGCCATGCCTATAATCCCAGTTACTCAGGAGGCTGAGACAGGGGAATTGCTTGAATTCGGGAGGCAGAGGTTGCAGTGAGCAAGCCCCTGCACTCCAGCCTGGGTGATAGAGATGAGACTCTGTCTCAAAAAAAAAAACGAAAAGAAAAGGTGTTAAGGCTGGGCAAAGTGGCTCACACCTGTAATTCCAGCACATTGGGAGGCTGAAGTGGGTAAATCACTTGAGGTCAGGAGTTCGAGACCAGTCTGGTCAATGGTAAAGCCCCATCTCTACTAAAAATACAAAAATTAGCTGGGGGTGGTGGTGGATGCTTGTAATTCCTGCTGCTCAGTAGGCTGAGGCAGGAGAATCGCTTGAGCCCGGGAGGCAGAGGTTGCAGTGAGCTGAGATTGCTAGAGGAGAATGATGCCTGCAGAGTAGCATTATACTTTGATGGGAGTATAATGGATCCGCCCTCAGAATTGTAGGCTCAGAAGCTTGAACCCAGAGGCTATCTGATGAATTTGATAGAGCTTAATCCCTGCTCGTGTAATTAAAAAAAAAAAAAAGCAGTTCTATGCTTCTAAATATTTGCACTCAGAAAGATAACTGCTAGAAGGGTAGATGCACTTAGAAAATCTGCCTGTGGACTCAATTACAATAAAAAAGTTAGTGAGAAAGGGGATTTTTGATGATTATTTTAATCACGTTAGGGCAGCTAGATGTATTCATTTATATACCAAAGGCTACAACCTAGAGGTTTGACATCTGACCAGCAGACAATTTTTTTTTTTTTTTTTGAGGAGGAGTCTTGCTCTGTTGCCCAGGCTGGAGTGCAGTGGCATGATCTCGGCTCACTGCAAGCTCTGCCTCCTGAGTTCATGCCATTCTCCCGCCTCAGCCTCCCGAGTAGCTGGGACTGCAGGTGCCCACCACCACATCTGGCTAATTTTTTGTATTTTAAGTAGAGACGGGGTTTCACCGGGTTAGCCAGGATGGTCTCGATCTCCCGACCTCAGGTGATCCGCCTGTCTCGCCTCCCAAAGTGCTGGGATTACAGGTGTGAGCCACTGCGCCCGGCCCAGCAGACAAATTTAATTCATCTTGTATAGTGTTTTAAATTATTGCCAGTATTTAAAAAATTGGAATTTCTACCTAAAAGGCCAGATTTAGGCTCTTATATGTTTTATTTCCCTCTGATTTGCACTGTAGGACCATACCTGACAAGGAAGTAAGGGATCCTGAAATCTGCTGGTTGAAGTCACCTTCTTACCATGACTTGGGGAAGAATCATTGAGAGATTCTTGCTCTGTTCCCCCTTTCTTATGTCTGTGTAGATTCTTCCTTTTTATAAATCACTATTTTTTTTTCCTTCTGAGAGATTATAGAGCATTTACTTAGGTTATTGGTTTCATTTCATATATAGTATTTTCTAGAGCTAACAGATTTCAACCCTATATTTACACGTTGCTTTTAGTAAGTTACTTGAATCTCATTCATTAATTTATTGATTCCTTCTAATCTCACTGATGTGACAAATTTTATGTAATTACAGCTTTTTTTTTTTTTTTTTTAAAGACAGAGTTTCACTCTCACCCAGGCTGGAGTACAGTGGTGCGATATTGGCTTACTGCAACCTCTGCCTCTAGGGTTCAAGTGATTCTCTTGACTCAGCCTCTTGAGGAGCTGGGATTACAGGCACTGCCACCATGCCCGGCTAGTAGTTGTATTTTTTAGTAGAGACGGGGTTTCACTATGTTGGCTAGGCTGGTCTCGAACTCTTGACTTCAAGTGATCCACCCACCTCAGCTTCCCAAAGTCCTGGGATTATAGGCATGAGCCACTGCGCCCGACCAATGATAGCTATTGTATCTATACGTAAAAAGAACAGTGAGATAAATCTTTTGACTGCTGGGAGGACCTGATAGGTAGCATTTGGTTAGGCTATGAAGGATATGCAGGACTTCAACAAGAAGAGAGGAGGATTAGGCTAGACAGGTAACACTGTGGGTAGAAGAAACAACCTGAGATGGAAGAATGTTTTGAGCACAGCAGATAATTTAGAATGGTTTAACTGTGGTAATGATTTTTTTTTTTTTTTTTTTTTTTTGAGAGACAGAATCCTGCTGTGTTGCCCAGGCTGCTGGAGTGCAGTGATACAGTCATAGCTCCTGGGCTCAAACCATCCTCCTGCCTCAGTCTCCTGAGTAACTGGGATTATAGGTGCATGTCATTCACACCTTGATAATTTTTAAATTTTTCGTAGAGACGAAGTCTCACTTTGTTGTCCAGGGTGGTCTTGAGCTCCTGGATTCAAACGATCTTCCTCCTCTGCCTCCCAAGTGCTAGGATTACAGGTGTGAGCCACAATGCCCAACTTTTGGGTTTTATTCTGTATGCAGAGAGGGCCATTAAAATATTTAAGAAAGGAGATATAGCTTGTTGAGATCTCTGCTTTAGAAAGGCAACTGGTGACTTACTCATAATCTCTGTTTTTCCTACTCTTGGTACCTCAGAGAAGGGAAATTTGGAACAGGTGGGAGAGACATTGTATTAAGAATCAGATTATCCTGATGTGTAAAAAACAGAATGAACTTTCTGGTGATATGAAAGAACAAGACTGAGTGGCCTTAATGCATACCACAGAACCTATTGCCTTTCTCAGAATACATGTCCAATAAGTAGTTGAAATACTTAGATACAGTTCTTAGTTAACATTAAGGATAAAGCAAAATTGATGTAGATAGCTAAAAGGTTTTGCCATTTATTTATTTATTTATTTTTTTGGTGAGACAGAGATTTACTCTTGTTGCCCATCCTGGAGTGCAATGGCGCAATCTCGGCTCACTGCGTCCTCCGCCTCCCAGGTTCAAGCGATTCTCCTGCCTCAGCCTCCTGAGTAGCTGGGATTGATTACAGGCATGTGCCACCATGCCCGGCTAATTTTTTATTTTTAGTAGAGACAGGGTTTCACTGTGTTGCCCAGGCTGATCTCGAACTCCTGACCTCAGGTGATCTGCCCGCCTTGGCCTCCCAGAGTGCTGGGATTACAGGCGTGAGCCACGGCGCCTGGAGTTTTTGTCATTTAAATTGTGATTGAAGCAAGTGTACAGAAATAATAATCCTCTGGTGTTCAGAGTTTACCCATTATTCCCTTTTATTAGATGTTCTCTTTTCCTCTATAATCATATTGAATTCAAAGTGTAATATTTTGAGATGTTATGAAATTCAGAATATTCAGTTTTCTTTTTGGAAGAAATAAGTTACTTCTGATTTTTAAAACTTGTGAAACTGTGACATTCCTAAAGGTCCTTTAAAGATGTTTAAAGTTAGCACTTGTATAGTGGGCAAAATATAGCTTGGTTTTACCTATAGAAACAAATTTGTCTTCTGTCTTCATGACTGATAGGGAAATTAATCAGTCTCCATCCTTATTAATTGTTACAGTTTTGATGAAATGAGTAAACATGGGATTAATGGTAGTCTCGTTGTGAAGTCCTTATAAATAACACACCGACTGTTTCTGCAAAACCATTTACAGTATTTAACTGGTGAGAACTGGGCCTTCATGGCTCCATGTGCTGCTATGTACTGCTTGACGTCTTTTCGTTTCTCTGTCATGGCCATTTATTGAGCCACATGTCTTTTCAACAGAGGAGTTTAAATGCATAAATTCCACAGAAGCATTTATTTTAAAATCCCTTGATTGAAGTTGAACATACTTTATTTCTATAGTTCCCTATTATTGGATCCCCCCCCCCCCCCCCAGTCCTAAGAGTTTTCTTCAGGCTAGGTGTGGTGACTCACACCTGTAATCCCAGCACATTGGGAGGTTGAGGCGGGTAGATCATGAGGCCAGGAGTTCAAGATCAGCCTGGCCAAGATGGTGAAACCGCATCTCTACTAAAAATACAAAAACTAGCCAGGTGTAGTAGCGGCACCTGTATTCCCAGCTACTCTGGTGGCTGAGTTGGGAGAACTGCTTGAACCTGGGAGATAGAGGTTGCAGTGAGCCAAGATCATACCACTGCACTCCAGCCTGGGCAACAGAGCAAGACTCCGTCTCAAAAAAAAAAAAAAAAAATTCTTATTTGCCGTAAGCCAAGGAATGCACAGGTACTAACTAGATTGGTGTGGACAGCTAGCACATGCTGGGCACATGCAATGGGACACACCTGTACTAGGATGAAAGGCACAGCCTAGAGGGCTAGCAGGTGTTGAGTAATGCTCAAGTTTTAGAGTGATGGCAGAAGAGTATGTTGGTAGGCCCTCATGGCTCTGCTTGGCAGCATCATAGGCCACACTCCCCCTGGGGCTCTTGGTTCCCCCAGGGTCCAACCAAGTCTGAGTCATGGGGCTAGGATGAAGTTTCCCTTCCCCCCTCAGCAGGAAACCCTCTTCTTCCCAGAAGAGAGAGGGGAAAGGAGGCAGTGAGTGACAGCAGAGTCACTGCATCCACTAGAAATTGGAATTTTAGAGCAAGCTTTCTTAAGTATATTTAAAAAATTAGAATGAGCTGATTTTTAAAAAATGTATTTCTCACATTTTCATTGTATAGTTGTTACATTATTAAAATTTATTTTGCATTGTCATAAGCTAGAAGATACAAGGGAGAAGCTTGGGAACAAGAAAGGGGGAAAGAAAGACACACACACAGTTCCTGGGCAGGGAAGCAGACATGTGAAAGCCTTTGTGATGTTTGCTTAAAGTAACAAGGAAAGCATATAGAACTTCAAGTAACCAGACTTTTCAGCTCTTGTGCCATGTTAAGATACGGAAAGCCTTATGTCTCTCTCCTCCAGTGTGTTAGCTTTGCATTAGAACGATTTACTTTTTTTCTTTTTTTTTGAGACAGAGTCTTGTGCTGTCGCCCAGGCTAGAGTGCAGTGGTATGATCTCACCTCACTGCAACCTCCGTCTCCTGGGTGGAGCAACTCTCACGCCTCAGCCTCCTGAGTAGCTGGGACTATAGGCGTGTGCTACCACATCTGGCTAGTTTGTTGGCTAATAGGATTACAAGTGTGAGCCACTGTTCCTGGCCTACAACAATTTACTTTTTAATTGAAAGGGAAATGAAAGTATTTCTTATTAGTGATGGTATTCTTTGCACAACCTGTCTGTATAGTTTTTTGAAAAATTACGTATACTGAGTAAAGTATATCAAAAGTTGTCTATAACCCTATTACTTTTTTCCTAATGTTAGACAATTTAAATTCTTTTTCTTTTTTTGGAGGCAGAGTCTTGTTCTATTGCCCAGGCTGGAGTGCAGTGGTGCCATCTCGACTCACTGCAAGCTCCACCTCCTGGGTTCATGCCATTCTCCTGCCTCAGCCTCCCGAGTAGCTGGGACTACAGGCGCCCACCACCCCGCCTGGCTAATTTTTTGTAATTTTAGTAGAGATGGGGGTTTCATCACGTTAGCCAGGATGATCTTGATCTCCTGACCTTGTGATCTGCCCACTTCGGCCTCTTGAAGTGCTGGGATTATAGGTGTGAGCCACCACGCCCTGCCTAAGATTCTTTTATGGGTAAACAGTAATTAGAATATTGAATGAACTCTGGATTTTAACAACAGATACAAGGTTATAGAAAGGAATATGACCCGTTTAACTTAAAAAAGCATGAAAGTCTCTAGTCTAATAAGAAGGATTTTTTTCTGTAAAGACCATATCTGCAAATCATAAACAATTTAGATATTATAGATTATAGTTTCTTTCCTAGAGGGGGAATTTTATTCACATATCCTTTTGTCTTTTCTTGAGATTTTGCAGTTAACTTATTGTAGTTAGGAGAAATTATTTTCTTCCAAGTTCAAGTAGAAAATTTTTCAAAAATGCTGTCATTTTTATAGTCTTATGAAAGAATGTGGATGAGGCTATAAAGGTGAGGAAAACCATTAAGAATGGTGGCATCGTATTTATTTATTTATTTATTTGAGACGGAGTCTCGCTCTATCGCCCAGGCTGGAGTGCAGTGGCCGGATCTCAGCTCACTGCAAGCTCGGCCTCCCGGGTTTACGCCATTCTCCTGCCTCAGCCTCCCAAGTAGCTGGGACTACAGGCGCCCGCCACCTCGCCCAGCTAGTTTTTTGTATTTTTTAGTAGAGACAGGGTTTCACGGTGTTAGCCAGGATGGTCTCGATCTCCTGACCTCGTGATCCACCCGTCTTGGCCTCCCAAAGTTCTGGGATTACAGGCTTGAGCCACCGCGCCCAGCCGGCATCGTATTTATTAAAGTGACGGTGTACCTTCCATTTGTCTCTCCTTTTTTTAAAAACAGTTATGCGCATTCAGGTGTTAATTGGGAGAAGGAATGCTGATTTTATTACCTGGCTGTACAGTTTGTTATGATAAGTGGGATGTGTTGGGAACTGCCAGACCTAGCAGCAGTTTTAAAATACATATGAAGTAAAAGTCAGTTTCTTTCCTTTTCCTTTTCCCCTTCCTTCCTTCCTTCCCTCCCTCCCTCCCTCCCTCCCTCCCTTCTTCTCTTTCTTTCTTTCTCTCTCTCTCCCTCCCTCTCTCTCTCTCTTTTTTTTAAAGGCAGTCTTACTTTGTCACCCAGACTGGAGTGCAGTAGTGCAATCTAAACTCACTGCAACCTCTGCCTCCCAGGTTCAAGTGATTCTCCTGCCTCAGCCTCCCTAGTAGCTGGATTACAGGTTGCGCCACCAGCTAATTTTTATATTTTTTAGTAAAGATGGGGTTTTGCCCTGTTGACCAGGCTAGTTTCAAATTCCTGGCCTCAAGTGATCCACTTACCTCGGCCTCCCAAAGTGCTGGGATTACAGGCATGAGCCACCGAGCCTGGCCTGAAAGTCAGTGTGTTAAAGTGTTAAAGGAATTAATAATTAGTGATCGTTTTTTGGTGGTCGTAGAAACAAATTTGTCTGATTTATTATCAAAAGTTATCTATAATAATGAATAGGCAAATAATTTCTGGATTCAGTGGTAGATATAAGTTTGTTTTGTAGCTTTGTGATTCTTATTTTTTTTTTGAGATGGAGTCTCGCTCTGTTGCCCAGGTGTGAGCCACTGCGCCCAGCCCATTCTTTGATTTTAATTAGTTTGTTCTGCTTCATTATTACTTTTTTAGATTGTCCAGAGGTTTAAAGGGAGAATTTCTTGCTGAAAATTAGTGTTACGAATAAAGCATATTTATTGCTTTGGATCTTTCCAACTGTTACATGAAGTTTCTTTTTAAGCATACAAGAGAAAGTGTACGTGAAGTTTCTGTCTTGACGTTTATAATTATTCTTTGTGATGGAATCTTGTAAGAGACAATTAATGGTTTTATTGACTGTATGATTAAGTGTGCTCTTTCCTTAAAATACTTGTATCTACATTATTTAAAAGGTTACCTACTTGGAAGGGTTAGTGAAGAAAAGAACAGCAGGCATATTAGTGTCTGTAATACTTGAGAAACATTAGGTCTTGCCTCATTTTGAGTGGTTCTCTTAAATACTTTACAAAATAATAAGCATTTGCTTGTTCCCTCCTTAATGCTATTTTGGTGCTGTTTAGCAGCATGGAATAAATGTTCAGCGGTGTGTGCTTTGGACGAGAAATACACCAAAAAAACCCTTTTTCCCCCCATCAGTGGCAGACAAACTGCAGAGGTCACTGAAGAGCCCACGTTTTGGAAACACATTCTTTTTTTTTGGCTGCTGTATTGCTTGCATAGCTTGTTATTGCGCAATAAGCAACCTTCTGTTTTAGGGGGTCATATTAGCCAGCCAAGCCTTTTTTTGTGCTAAATACGGAACATGGAAGAGTACTCACTTAATTGCTCTGGTAGGCATAGCTCTCATAATGGATACCTGTAAATAAGTCTGTTTCCTTTCTGGATTTCCTTTTTTGGTAAAATACAGCATTTTAATATAAGTTGTTTTTTTTTTTAAAGTTATGTAGGTGTTGTCAGCTGCAAGGTCTTGTACGGAATAGGCATTCCATTTTGGAAACAAGTGCTGGGCTGACCCATATTGCTGAAGTGGGAACCTTGCGTTTAATTAGGATGCCCTACTGCAGAGGAATGAGAACCAGATAGACTTAGCTCTGGAAGCAGATTTAGCGCTCACCCGGGCAGCCCCTGCATCTGAATATTGTGGGGGAAACTAGGAACTGTTGTTTGTGACTCGAACCAGCCTAAACTGGAACCATCCAGTTTGAGTTGGCTGCTTGCCACCTCCTGGAGGCTTCCTTGTTTTGCCAGTTTCTGCACAGCCCTGGGTCCAGGGGCGGGGCACAGGGACCCGGCTGCTGCGTGGTGACTGGGCCGGGTGGTGGGAGGGGCAGGACGGCTGTGCCTTAGTGTTCCTGGGGAGGAGGATTTCAAATCTAGCCAGGGTGAACGCCCAACTGCAAGCTGGTGCGAACTCTATTTTTAATACCGCTTTCTGTTATTAACCCTTGCTTTAATGGTAACTTTTAGTCTTCTACCTTTCAGAAGCTACGGCTTCTGTAAAACTGCTTCTGCACTGCCAGTGCTTGGCCACATCACAACATGGTCAGCATTTGGTGACAAGGAGTTTATTACCAAAGTCCCCAGGAGTGTTGCTTTTAGTTAGGTTAGTCCGTTTGAAATGAACTGTCCCTCTCACCCCTTCTCATTCTTACCAATTAGGTTGTACTGGGATTTTTTATTTTGGTTTCTTAGGTGGAAGGAATTAAAATAGGTTTTGGTGGCAAAGTTGTGACATGACATGATGTTTTGTGGGTTTTAATTTATTCTGGATGATTTATTTATTTATTTATTTATTTATTTATTTATTTATTTATTTATTTATTT
>NC_045434.1:206311671-206315208 GCF_002776525.5 Piliocolobus tephrosceles | reverse complement strand
TTTATTTATTTATTTATTTATTTATTTATTTATTTATTTATTTATTTTTGAGGCAAGCTCTTGCTCTGTCGCCCAGGCTGGAGTGCAGTGGTGATCTCAGCTCATTGCAGTCTTGACTTCCTGGGCTCAAGCTGTCATTGCACCTGAGCCTCCTAAGTAGCTAGGATTACAGGCACACACCACCAAGCTGGGCTAATTTTTGTGTTTTTTGTAGAGATGAGGTCTCACTGTGTTGTCCAAGCTGGTCTTGAACTCCTAGGCTCAAGCTATCTGCTCACCTTTGCCTCCCAGAGTGCTGGGATTACAGGTATGAGCTGCACCTGGCCTGAATTTTTTTTTTTTTTTTTTTTTTGAGACAGAGTCTTGCTCTGTCGCCAAGGCTGGAGTGCAGTGGCACGATCTCGGCTCACTATAAGCTCCGCCTCCCAGGTTCACACCATTCTCCTGCCTCAGCTTCCCAAGTAGCTGGGACCACAAGCACCCACCACCATGCCCGGCTAATTTTTTGTATTTTTAGTAGAGATGGGGTTTCACTGTGTTAGCCAAGATGGTCTCAATCTCCTGACCTCCTGATCCGCCCGCCTCAGCCTACCAAAGTGCTGGGATTACAGGCGTGAGCCACCGTGCTGGGATTACAGGCGTGAGCCACCTCGCCCGGCCGAAAAAAATTTTTAATGTTGCTAAAAATCAAAAAGTTGAGCCTGGTGTGATGGTATGTGCTTGTAGCTACTCTGGAAGTTCATGTGGGAGGATTGCTGGAGACCTGGTGTTTGAGACATAGCAAGACCTCATCTCTTAAAAAAAAACAAATCTGCCAGGTACGGTGGCTCACACCTGTAATTCCAGCACTTTGGGAGGCTGAGGCAGGCGGATCACTTGAAGTCAGGAGTTCAAGACCAACCTGGCCAACGTGGTGAAACCCTGTCTCTACTAAAAAAACACAAAAATTAACTGGGCGTGGTAGTAAGGTGAGCACCTATAATCCCAGCTGCTCGGGAGGCAGAGGCAAGAAAATCCCTTGAGCCCTGGAGGCAGAGGTTGCAGCGAGCCAAGATTGCCCCATTGCACTCCAGCTTGGGTGACTGACAGACACTCCACCTCAATAAAACCCCAGAATTAAAAATAGTAAGTAATTAGGCAGATTAAAGTTCTAAACAACAAATTTTATTTTATTTGCTTATCTTTTTTTGGGAAATGGAGTCTCACTCTGTCGCCCAGGCTGGAGTGCAGTGGTGCTGTCTCAGCTTACTGCAACTTCCACCTCCTGGGTTCAAGTGATTCTCCTGCCTCAGTGTCCTGAAAACAACAAATTTAAAATAAAAACTGCCATGTCAAATTGTATTTGTTTGACTTGGAAACAAAGTATGGAAACTCTTTTTTTAAAAATTTTTATTTTATTATTTTTTTTGAGGCAAGAATCTTGCTTTGTTGCCCAGGCGGGAGTGTAGTAGCATGATCTCGGTTCACTGCAACCTCCACCTCCCAGGTTCAAGTGTTTCTTCAGCCTCAGCCTCTCTAGTAGCTGGGATTACAGGCACATGTCACCACACCAGGCTCATTTTTGTATTTTTAGTAGAGATGGGGTTTCGCCATGTTGGTCAGGCTGGTCTTGAACTCCTGACCTCAGGTGATCCGCCTACTTTGGCCTCCCAAAGTGCTGGGATTATAGGCGTGAGCTACCACGCCCAGCCAAAGTATGTAAACTCTTTTTTTTTTTTCCCCTGAGGTTGTGTTTTGTTCTTGGTGCCCAGGCTGGAGTACAGTGGTGCAATCTTGGCTCACCGCGACGTCCACCTCCCGGGTTCAAGTGATGCTCCTGCTTCAGTCTCCGGAGTAGCTGGGATTACAGACATGTGCCACCATGCCCGGCTAATTTTGTATTTTTAGTAGAGATAGGGTTTCGCCATGTTGGTCAGGCTGGTCTCGAACTCCTGACCTTATGTGATCCACCTGCCTCGGCCTCCTAAAGTGCTAGGATTACAGGCATGAGCCACTGTGCCTGGCCAATCATTTTTACTTATGGTAAAACTTAGTGCAGTTCAGGTGATCTTGTTCTTTTCTTGTATCTCTTTTGGGGTGTTTGTACTTAGAAGTTCTCTATGGTCATTCTTAGAAGCCAAGGCACAAATTTACCTTGCCCCAAACAAGGAATCATGCATGTCCAGAAATTAAGGAAAATGTAGCATTCTCATTTTATTTTTTATTTTTTTTTATTTTTTGAGACGGAGTCTCGCTCTGTCACCCAGGCTGGAGTGCAGTGGCCGGATCTCAGCTCACTGCAAGCTCCGCCTCCCGGGTTCACGCCATTCTCCTGCCTCAGCCTCCCGAGTAGTTGGGACTATAGGCACCGCCACCTCGCCCGGCTAGTTTTTTGTATTTTTAGTAGAGACAGGGTTTCACCGTGTTAGCCAGGATGGTCTGGATCTCCTGACCTCGTGATCCGCCCGTCTCGGCCTCCCAAAGTGCTGGGATTACAGGCTTGAGCCACCGCGCCCGGCCAGCATTCTCATTTTAAACATTAGCATTTTCTTTCTTTCTTTTCTTTCTCTCTCTTTTTTTTTTTTTTTTGAGATGGAGTTTTTTGCTTGTGTCACCCAGGCTGGAGGAGTGCAATGGCGTGATCTCGGCTCACTGCAACCTCCACCTCCCAGGTTCAAGCAATTCTCCTGCCATGGCCTCCTGAGTAGCTGGGATTACAGGCGTGTGCCACCACACCCAGCTAATTTTTGTATTTTTCAGTAGAGATAGGGTTTCACCATGCTGGCCAGGCTGGCCTTGAACTCCTGACCTCAGGTGATCCGCCCACCTGGGCCTCCCAAAGTGCTGGGATTACAGGCATGAGCCACTGCGCCCGGCCTGTAGAACATCTTTCTGAATCCGCTTTGTACTATAAATAAACTTCCTATGTCCAGGTAGACAAAACAGTAAGTGAAATAGCTTTAAAAAATCTTTGTAGAGTTTGTTTCTAAGAATTTCACTCATCCTCTAAAATCTTTCATTTGGTGTGGAAGAGAGATGTACGGCAGTAAAACATTTTCTTCATTTTCTTACAAATAGGTGGGTTATATACAGTTTAATAAAATCAAGTTGACATTTTATTTTTTTTTTTTATGTGATCTCAGCTTACTGCAACCTCTACCTCCTGGGTTCAAGCAGTTCTCCTGCCTCAGCCTCCTGAGTAAGCTGGGATTACAGGCATGCACCACCACGCCCAGCTAATTTTTATATTCTCTACTGAGATTTGAGTTTCACCATGTTGGCCAGGCTGATCTCGAACTCTTGACCTTATGATCCGCCCACCTTGGCCTCCCACAGTGTTGGGATTACACATGAGCTACCGTGCCCGGCCTGGTTGACATTTTTAGATTTTGACTCAGGTTTCTTTCTTTCTTTCTTTCTTTTCTTTCTTTTCTTTTCTTTCTTCTTCCTTCCTTCCTTCCTTCCTTCCTTCCTTCCTTCCTTCCTTCCTTCCTTCCTTCCTTCCTTCCTTCTTTCCTTTCCTTTCCTTTCCTTTCCTTTCCTTTCCTTTCCTTTCCT
>NC_045434.1:206184098-206311661 GCF_002776525.5 Piliocolobus tephrosceles | reverse complement strand
TTCCTTTCCTTTCCTTTCCTTTCCTTTCCTTTCCTTTCCTTTCCTTTTCTTTTCTTTTCTTTTCTTTCTCTTCTTTCTTTCTTCTTTTTCTTTTTTAAGACTGGGTCTTGCTCTGCTTCCCAGGCTGGAGTGCAATCTCTGCTCACTGCAACTTCCGCTATAAAATTCACCTATTTAAAAGTGGACAGTTAATGCTTTTTAATACGTTTATGGAATTCTGCAACCATAATGAAATTAGTGCATTTTCATGATCCCGAAAAAAAACCTCATACCTGTTAGCAGTTGCTCCCCATTCTTTTTCTCCTCCAGCCCAGGGCAACTACTAATCTGTCTCTATAGATTTACCTATTCTGGACATTTAATAGAAGGAAAATCATACCATATTGCAGTCTTTTGTGACTGGCTTCTTTCACTTAGTATGTTTTTGCAGTTCATTCATGTTATACCATTAATCAGTACTGGTGGACCGAATAGCCAGATTTCAAGTACTCGGTAGCCACATGTGACTAGTGGCTGCAGTACTGGATATCCTATCTAGAAACAAAAAACTCCCTAATAAACCAGCACATCATTCTTCAGGAGAAAATGGTAGGCCTTTATAATGCTTAAGCATAGCCCAGAAATATATGTGTGTGGGTTTTAACAAATAAATTCCATTTACAGGAGCTAACACTTAGAGGTTTAGCACATTTGGAAATAATTGCTACGAAAAAAAATTTTTTTAGAGGCAGTCTTGCTCTGTCACCCTGGCTGGAGTGGTGGTGCAATCATGGCTCACTGCAACCTTGAACTCCTGGGCTCAAGGGATCCCCTCACCTCAGCCTCCTAAGTAGCCGAGACTATAGACATGCCACTACACTTAGCTAAATTTTTTTTTTTTTTAAAGAGATAGGGTCTCACTACGTTGCCCAGGCTGGTCTAGGACTCATGACCTCAAGTGATCCTCCTGCCTTGGACTCCCAAAGCACTGGGATTACAGGCATGAGTCACTATACCTGGGCTAATATAAAAACCATTAAGAAAAACTAATGTCATGGTGTCATGTTGATAAATTCACATATATCTCAGTAGAACTGTTTGAAAATACATACCAAGTTCTGGAGACCTGGTTAAAAAAAAAGTTTATGTTGACTGCATGTTCAAATGATATTTTGAATGTATTAGGTTAAATAAAGCATGTTACTACATTAATTACATCTGTTTCTTTTTACTTTTTTTTTTTTTTTTTCCGAGATGGAATCTTGTTCTGTTGCCCAGGCTAAAGTGCAGTGGCCAGGCTGGAGTGCAGTGGCGCAATTTTGGCTCACTGCAAGCTCCGCCTCCCAGGTTCACACCATTCTCCTGCCTCAGTCTCCCGAGTAGCTGGGACTATAGGGGCCTGCCACCACACCCGGCTAATTTTGTTTTTGTATTTTTAGTAGAGATGGGGTTTCACCTTGTTAGCCAGGGTGGTCTCAATCTCTTGACCTCGTGATCCGCCCGCCTCAGCCTCCCAAAGTACTGGGATTACAGGCGTGAGCCACCACACCTAGCAATCTTCTTTTTACTTTTTCAGATGTGACTGTTTGAAAATTAAAATTCTGTGGCTTATATTTCTACTGGACAGTGCTCTTCTAGAAGCAAGCTCTATCAGGCTGTAATATCACAAAGTAATTTGTGTATCAATTTAGTGCTTTTGAATTTGTTTAAAGACAAATAGAGTTTGTTATTTATTTATTTTTTTTAATTTCCCAAACCCTTCTAGTCTCTTGAAAATGATGGGTTAATACAAAAGGCTCTTGGGACTGTTATGCCTAAAATATAAACTAAACTACTTCCAGATTCCATCTTCAACACTTCAGGTGTTGGTCAGGCCAAAATGCATGTTTGTTTCCAGAGTGACTGAGGGAATGGCTCAACTGAAATATTTATTTCAAAGTCCAGGTTCTAGGCTTAGAAATATGTTAATATCAAAGCCCCTAAATAAATTAATTTCCCAAGAAGAAAATCAAATAATCTTAACCAGAGTAAATTTATTTTTAAAATTTAAAAAACAACTTTCGGTGGGGCACAGTGGCTCACGTCTGTAATGCCAGCACTTTATAAGGCCAAGGCAGGCAGATCACCTGAGGTCAGGATTTCGATACCAGGCGGGTCAACATGGCGAAACTCCGTCTCTATTAAAAATACAAAATTAGCTGGGCATGGTGGCATGCACCTGTAATCCCAGCTACTCAGGAGGCTGAGGCAGGAGAATCGTTTGAACCAGGGAGGTGGAGGTTGCAGTGAGCCGAGATTGTGCCATTGCACTCCAGCCTGGGCAACAAGAGTGAAAACTCTGTCTCAAAACAAAACAAAACAAACAAAAAGAAAACACTTTCATCTGATCAATTTTAAGTGATGGCTAATACTTTTGATAGAGGTTTAAAATATGTCTGTTTACATACTGGTGCTAATAGACTGGAATTAGAAGACACAAATAATACACATCTGTGTTGCTTCTAGGCATGATTTGTATAACCCAAACTGGAAGAGGTCTGTGATTCTTTATGTGTTATTTTCAGTGGTGGTAGGGAGGGGCAGATTAGCTTCCTGATTATGCTGTGTCATGGTGTATGGAGCCATCTTGGACTGTAGCTTTATATCTGTCACTGGAAGAAACTGCAAAGAAGTAATTATATTTAAGCAGAACAACTTTAGCCTGAGGTTTCTTACTAATTTGTAGTCATTTATAAATAAACAAAAAAGTATACCAAATAGTGAATGGCTTAGGCTTTCTGGTAGGGAGTTAGGTACCTTTCTAACTCCTTGTCCCTAAAACTGCCCTAATGGAGAGTTCAGACGCGGGAAATAGCAAACTTCTTTTTCCTTCTGGATAGAAAGGAGATGTAATTAGTATCAAAGTTAAATTGAAAAAAGGCCAGTATGCTCAAGCCTGGGTGACAGAGCGAGACCCTGTCTCTTAAAAAAAAAAAAAAAAAAGCCAGGTGCAGTGGCTCCTGCCTGTAATCCTAGCACTTCGGGAGGCTAAGGCTTGAGGATCACTTGAGGCCAGGAGTTTGAGATCAGCCTGGTCAACATGGCAAAAACCCGTCTCTACTAAAAATACAAAAATTAGCAGGGTGTGGTGGCGTGTGCCTGTAATCCTAGCTACTTGTGGCTGAAGCTTGAGAATCGCTTGAACTCAGGAGATGGAGGTTACAGTGAGCCAAGATTGCACTACTGTACTCCAGCCTAGGCGACAGAAAAGGCAAAAACCTGAAAGTTCAAATTTGCTTGTGGGTTTGGTAATGCTACATCAGTTATATGTGACCATTTGGAATTAAAACACGTACACACTCATACACACATACTTGATCTGTGTGCTTTCTTGGCCTGTGCCTTCTGAAACGTTGTAGTTTTTTCATAACAAGAAGTACCAGATTTTATATACTGTGTGACTAAGGGAATGAGAAAATTCCATTGTATTTGACAGTTTAAATTTTCTCATCTTTTTTGTCTCTTACTAAGACTGCTGCCAGATTGGAAGGATTTCTTGTTCTTAGGTAGACATGTTACATCTGCTTACTACTTTCAGGGAGTATGCATGTTTGATGCTTTTTGCTTTGAGTTACTTGAGTACAAGGTTTTCTGAGTGTGAAGGGTCCAGTAAAGCCCACCAGAAAATAAGTCACATGATTCTTAATAATAGATTAACAAAAACGTAGCCTCTTTCCATTTTTGCTACTGTTATTAGGATAGTAGATCCAGAAACTACCATATTATGTTATGTTTTGTTTTGAGATGGAGTCTTGCTCTGTCACCAGGCTGGAGTGCAGTGATGCGACCTTGGCTCACTGCAACCTCCGCCTTCCGAGTTCAAGCGATTCTCGTGCCTCAGCCTCCCGAATAGCTGGGATTACAGACATGTGCCACATAGCCAGCTAATTTTTGTACTTTGAGTAAAGACAGGGTTTCACCATGTTTGCCACATTGGGCTCTGTCTGACCTCCTGATCTGCCTGTCTTGGCCTCCCAAATGCTGAATTACAGGCGTGAGCCACCGTGCCCAGTCCATATTATATTTTTAATGCCAAAGCTTAGAAGACTTCAAAAAAGTTTTTTTTTTAATTGTAGTAAAATATGCACAGCATAATATTTACCACTGTTTTTTTTTTTTTTCCTGAGACAGAGTTTCGCTCTTGCTGCCCAGGCTGGAGTGCAGTGGTCCGATCTCGGCTCACTGCGACCTCTGCCTCCTGGGTTCAAGCGATTCTCCTGCCTCAGTCTCCTGAGTAGCTGGGATTACAGCATGTGCCACCACGCTTGGCTAATTTTGTATTTTTAGTAGAGACAGGGTTTCTCCATGTTGGTCAGGCTGATCTCGAGCTCCTGACCTCAAGTGATCCACCCGCCTTGGCCTCCCAAAGTGCTGGAATTACAGACGTGAGCCACCGTGCCCGGCCTAATATTTACCACTTTAATCATTTTTTGTTTGTTTTACTTTTTTTTTGTTTGTTTGTATTTCTCTGTTACCCAGGCTGGAGTGCAGTGGCGCAGTCACCCCTAACTGCACCCCTAACCTCATGGACTCAAGCTACCCTCCCACGTAGCTGAGACCATAGGCGTGCACCACCATGCCCAGCTAATTTTTAATTTTTTTTTTCTTTTGTAGAGATGGTGTCTCTCTCTCTTGCCCAGGCTCATCTCAAACTCCTGGGCTCAAGTGATTCTTCTGCTTCAGCCTTCCAAAATGCTGGGGTTATAGGTGTGAATCACCCATGCCTGGCCTCATTTTAACCACTTTTAAGTGTATAATTCTGTGCCATTAAGTACATTCATATCGTGTGACCATCACCACTATCCATTACCGTTAAACAATAACTTCCATTCCTCCCTCTCTTAGCCTCTGCTGACTCCTGTTCTGCTTTCTGTCCCCATGAATTCTTGACATCTCTAGGTACCCATATACGTGGAACCACACAGCATTTGTCCTTTTGTGTCTGGCTTATTTCACTTAGCATCATATTGTCAAGGCTCATCTGTCTTGTTACATGTATCATAATTTCATTCCTTTATAAGGGTGAATAATATTCTTTCATTATTTTTGGATAAGCTTTAATTATCTACCAGATACCCTGTGGATCAACTATTAACATACTCCTTTTGCTTAACTCTACCAAAAGATCGTGGTAAACTTTAAAACATTAACTACAGCTGTAATTGGATCCCAAATATTTACTTATACGTAACCTTTTTTTTTGGGGAGACAGAATATCACTCTTTGCCCAGGGCGGAGTACAGTGGTGTGATCTCAGCTCACTGCAACCTCTGCCTCCCAGGTTCAAGCGATTCTCCCGCTCAGTCTCCTGAGTAGCTGGGACTACAGGCATGTGCCACCGTGCCCGGCTAATTTTTTGTAATATTTTTAGTAGAGATGGAGTTTCGCCATGTTGGCCAGGCTGGTCTTGAACTCCTGACCTCAGGCGATCCACCTGTCTTGGCCTCCCAAAGTGCGGGGATTACAGGCGTGAGCCACCACGCCTGGCCTATACTTAATCTTTCGTGAGCATGCTAACCACATAAAGCATTTTTTTTTTTTTTGAGACGGAGTCTCGCTCTGTCGCCCGGGCTGGAGTGCAGTGGCCGGATCTCAGCTCACTGCAAGCTCCGCCTCCCGGGTTTACGCCATTCTCCTGCCTCAGCCTCCCGAGTAGCTGGGACTATAGGCGCCCGCCACCGCGCCCGGCTAATTTTTTGTATTTTTTAGTAGAGACGGGGTCTTTAGTAGAGATGGGGTTTAGCCAGGATGGTCTCGATCTCCTGACCTCGTGATCCGCCCGTCTCGGCCTCCCAAAGTGCTGGGATTACAGGCTTGAGCCACCGCGCCTGGCTGGCCACATAAAGCATATTTAAGCACCATTTTAAACAGCATTTTCTGCCAAAATAAGGCACTTTTATAAAACGCAGTCTTTTAATGATTTTCTTTTTTTCCTCTCATTTATGTAAACTATTGGACTTGAGAATAGATGAGAAATAATTAAACTGATTAATTATTGCATTTGATTTTACCATCACTTTTTTTTTTTTTTTTTTTTTTTTTTTGGAGACAGTCTCACTCTGTCACCCAGGCTGGAGTGCAGTGGTGGGATCTTGGCTTACTGCAATCTCCGCCTCCCAGATTCAAGCAATTCTCCTGTCTCAGCCTCCCACGTCGCTGGGACTGCAGGTGCATGTCACCACTTGTCACCACTCCTGGCAAATTTTTGTATTTTTTGTAGAGACGTGGTTTCACTATATTGGTCAGGCTGGTCTTGAACTCCTGACCTCAGGTTATCCACCTGCCTCGGCCTTCCAAAGTGCTAGGATTACAGGAGTGAGCCACTGTGCCCAGCCTTTACCATTATTTTAGTGATCATCAACACTAAATCTAGTTAAGCCTAAATCTTACCTATTAATTTATTAGTTAAGTGGAGCCAGTACCTGCCTAAGGTTTAGATTTGTTTGATGTTTATAAATATTCAGAGGTGAAGTCTAGATGGAAAATAGGAGAGCTTTAAGAAGTTAATTTCTGAGGTCCAGATTTTGTACTAAGTAATCTTTAGGAAATGTTATTAGTTGTTTATATCAGCAACAAAGGGTCATTGTAGTCAGAAGAAAAATTACTAGCTTGGGCAACATAGTGAGACCCTGTTAACAAGAAATTTTAAGTGTTAGCCTTAACACTTAAAGTGTTAGCCTTAACACAGGTGGTGCATGCCTGTGGTCCTAGCTACTTAGGAGGCTGAGGTGGGAGGATTGCTTGAGCCCAGGAGGTTGAGGCTGCAGTGAGCCATGACTGCACCTCTGCACTCCAGCCTGGATGACAGAGCGAGACCTTGTCCCAAAAAGAAAAGAAAAGTTAGCGTTGGTGGTGGGTTATGGTTCTTTTTCCACCTCCACCTATGTCTAGTAAGAGAAAGCTTTCCTCCTTTGTCAGTTTCACTCTGCTAATTCAGTTAATCATTATCATATCAGCTCTTTTTCCATTAGAAATCTTTGTAGTTTCTGCTGATGGGAGAAATCTGATAGACCAAACAAAGTTGAAGTTAAAATATTGATTACATAATAAAAACGCCTTTTTTTGGGGGGGCGGGGGGAAATGGAGTCTCGCTCTGTGACCAGGCTGGAGTGCAGTGGTGCGACCCTGGCTCATGGCAACCTCCACCTCCTGGATTCAAGTGATTCTCGTGCCTCAGCCTCCCAAATAGCTGGGACTACAGGCGCACGCCACCACGCCCGGCTTTTGTTTTTTTTGAGATGGAGTTTCGCTCTCGTTGCCCAGGCTGGAGTGCAGTGGCACAATCTCGGCTAACCACAACCTCCGCCTCCCGGGTTCAAGCGATTCTCCTGTTTGTAATCCCGAGTAGCTGGGATTACAGGCGCCAGCCACTGCACCCGGCTAGTTTTCTATTTTTAGTAGAGACAGAGTTTCTCCAAGTTGGTCAGGCTGGCCTTCAAACTTCTGACCTCAGGTGATCCGCCCGCTTCGGCCTCTCAAAGTGCTGGGATTACAGGCGTGAGCTACCACGCCTGGCCTCATTTTTGTATTTTTTAGTAGAAACGGGGTTTCACCGTATTGGTCAGGCTGGTCTCAAACTCCTGACCTTAGGTGATCCACCTGCCTCGGCCTTCGAAAGTGCTGGAATTACAGGCTTGGGCCACCACACCTGGCCGCATTTTTGTGTTTTAATGTATCAACACAGCATTTTCTTAATACATGTTCTAAATTTAAAGAGTTTGGATAACTTTTCATTAACTTTGGCTCTAAAGGGCTTCATTGATGATTTATACAGTTGAGTCCTGCAATGCTTTCCCCAGTTAGGTCATAGTTGCACAGTCACCAGTTAGGTCTGACTCATTGCCCTGATGTCATCTCTGAGGAACTTTACCTGGGAAAGACAGATTGTGAAACCCCTTGATTGAGCAGAGCATTGTAGACAAAAAGCAGTAGGTAGCTTACTTTGACTGGTTTGAAATTCCTCATCTTTTTCTAAGGAACATAGAGAGTGACCACTAACTTTGTATTTTACTTCTTAATTTATCGTGTGTGTGTGTATAAAATAAAATTTACAATTTTAACCATTTTTAAGTGTTCAGTTCAGTGGCACTTAAATACATTGACATTATTTTGCAACCATCACTACCATCTTATCTCCACGTTTTCATCTTCCCCAACTGAAACTCTATACCCATTAAACAATAACTCCCAATTCTCCTTTTCCCCCAGCCCCTGACAACCACCATTCTATTTTCTGCCTTTATGAAGTTGACTACTCCAGGTACCTCCTATAAATGGAATCATACAATATGTTTTGGGTATGGCTGTTTATCTCATTTAGCATAATATCTTCAAGGTTCATTCATGATGTAGCATTTGTCAAAATTTCTTCTTCTTTTTTTTTTTTTTTCAGATAAGGTCTCACTCTGTTGCCCAGGCTGGAGTGCAATCTTGGCTCACTGCCACCTCCACCTCCCAGGCTCAAGCGATTCTCCTGCCTCAGGCTCCTGAGTAGCTGGGATTACAGTCATGCACCACTACTGCCCAGCTAATTTTTTTGGTTTTTAGTAGAGATGGGGTTTCACCATGTTGGCCAGGCTGGTCTTGAATTCCTGATCTCAGGTGATCCATCCACCTTGGCTTCCCAAAGTGCTGGGGTTACAGGCATGAGCCACTGCACCCGGCCAAAATTTGCTTTCTTTTAAAGGCTGAATAATACTCTATTTTATGTGTATACCATATTTTGTTTACTCATCTGTCGATGGACACTTGGGTTGCTTCCACCTTTTGGGTGTTGAACATGCTATGAATGTGAGTGTACAAATATCTATTTGAGTTCCTGTCTTCATTTCTCTTGTGTATATAACCATAGTGGAATTGCTGGTTCATGTGGTAAGTTAGCGTTTGGGGAACCCCATGGCTGTACCATTTTACTTTCCCACCAGTAATGTATAAGGGTTCCAATTTCTTCACATTCTTGCACTTGTTATTTGGTTTGCTTGTTTTTTTTAAGACAGGGTCTCACTTTGTCATCTAGGCTGCAGTGTAGTAGTGCGATTTTGGCTCACTGTCACCTTGACCTCCCAGGTTCAAACCATCCTCCTGCCTCAGCACCCCTGCCAAGTAGCTGGGATTATTGGCACATACCACCACGCCTGGCTAATCATTTTTGGTAATTTTTTGTAGAGACAGAGTTTCGCCATGTTGGCCAGGCTGGTCTTGGAACTCCTGAGCTCAAGTGATCTGCCTGCCTCACCCTTCCAAAGTGCTAGGATTACAGGCGTGAGCCACTGCACCCGGCAGTTTGTTTTTAATAGTAGCCATCTTAGTGGGTGTTAAGTGATGTGTCATGTGGTAGAGTTTTTTGTTTTTGTTTTTTTTAAGATCCAGGGTTTCACTGTGTTGTTCATGCTGAACTCGAACTCCTGGGCTCATGCTATCCTTCTGCCTCAGGCTCCCAAGTAGTGTCAACTACAAGTATGAGCCCAATTTCACATGGTTATGATTTGCATTTCCCTAATTATTAGATGTTGCGCATTTTTTCTTGTGCTTATCTGCCATTTATGTATCTTTGGAAAAATGTCTTTGAAGTCTTTGACCAGTTTTGAACAGGTTGATTTTTGTTGTTGAGTTGTAGTGTGGTTTCTATTGTTGTTGTTGTTGTTTTTTGAGAGAGAGTGTCACTGTCACCCAGGCTGGAGTGTAATGGCGCCATCTCGGCTCACTGCAACCTCCGCCACCTGGGTTCAAGCAGTTCTCCTGCCTCAGCCTCTTGAGTAGCTGGGACTACAGCCTCACACCACCATGCCTGGCTAATTTTTGTATTGTTAGTAGAGACTGGGTTTCAGCATATTGGTCAGGGTGGTCTTGAACTCCTGATCTCAGATGGTCCACCCTCCTCAGCCTGCCAAAGTGCTGGGATTACAGGCGTGAGCCACCACCCCTGGCCTGTAGTGTGCTTTTTAAAGGAAATTTAAAATGTCTTAAAATTATAAAGCGAAATACCCCATTAACCTTATTGTGTGAAATAGACCTTTTTCTAATTTCTTCTGAGCATTGTACTTTGGTGAGGAAAAATCTAATTGTGATATTAAACTACCACCTTCAGGCCTTAGGTTGAAGGTAAGGAAAGCTGTTGTACTATAAAAACCATTTCAATATGAATGGAATTGTTTTCATTGATGTAAACCTTATACCTAGAGTATGAGTAGCAATACTGTATATATTTTACTTACAACTTGTTTAAAAATTATCAAACGGTTTTGTCTATGAAGTACTGTGACCTTGGTATTGAATGGTGAAGTACATATTGTAAAAAAGTTGTTTATACTTTACCTTTTTATCATGTTTTCCAAAATCAAGTGACACCAGAGTGTTTTAGATCTCAGCTTCTTCTTGAGGAAGTCTGATTTTCAGAAGTTTACATTTTTTTCCTACAATTCAAAGATTTTTATGAAATGATACATTAGTAATGAGGAAGAATAATCAACGTTAAGGATCCTGCATTTGGCTCACAGCTTGGAATTAGCATGTTGGCTTTTCAAAAGACAGGAAAGCAGTCCAAGAAATAACATAGGCCAGGGTTTTTCAGCCTTGGCACTGTTCACATTTGAGACCAGAGAATTCTTTGTTGGGACTGTCCTGTGCACTGTAGGGTACTTAGCAGATGCCGGTAACCCTACCCCACCCCACTCCTACTGTGACAACAAAAATGTTGTAGAACCCTGCTAAACTAGTAGGTACCTTGAAAGATCATGAGGTCTGCTAACCACTAGGGAAATTCAAGTTAAGAGGCAAAATGAAGTATCTTGGCAAGTCACCCAGTTGATTATTTCCCTGTTATTTTTTGGAGTAAAAAAAAGAATGGAGGCTTGAGTCAGGTGTGGTGGTGTGTGCATATAGTTCCAGCTTCTTCTAGGGTGACTGAGACAGGAGGATGTTGAGCCCAGGAGTTTGAGGCCAGCCTGGGCAACATAGTAATACCTCGTCCCTTAAAAAAAAAAAAAAAGGTGTCAGGGCGGCCGAGGCAGCAGAATTGCTTGAACCTGGGAGGCAGGGGTTGCAGTGAGTCAAGATTGCGGCCGCTGTACTCCGGCCTGAGGGAAAGAGTGAGACTCTGTCTAGGGGAAAAAAAAGAGCTGGGTGTGGTGGCTCATGCCTGTAATGAGCCAGGAGGCCGAGGTCAGCGGATTGTTTGAGCTCAGGAGTTCGAGACCACCCTGGACAACGTGGCATAGACCCTGTCTCTACTAAAAATGCAAAACAAAAACAAAAACAAAAAACAAAAAACAAAAAACCCAGTTGGGCGTGGTGGTCCATACCTGTGGTCTGTGGTCCCAGCTACCCAGAAGGCTGAGGTGGGAGGATCATTTGAACCTGGGAATAGGAAGTTGCAGTGAGCCAAGATCTCGCCACTGCACTCCAGCCTGGGTGACAGAGTGAGACTCCATCTCAAAACAACAACAACAACAACAAAAAAGGCTTAAATTCAGGTTACATCAGAAGTGGTAGGGTTGAAAATGGTAGTAGTGTCACATCAGACTGCTGAACTGTTTTTAAAACTTTCTAGGCTTAAGACTTTACATTTTAAAATTATCGGGCTTTCGTTTATTGTGGATAATATCTACTGAAATTTAAACTTTAAAATTTTTGCTTTAGTGAGAATGACATTTTATTTTTTGAAAAGCTTTTATTTTTTACTTATTTATTTATTTTTTTGAGACAGTCTGGAGTGCAGTGGCATGATTTCAGCTCCCTGCAACCTCCACCTCCTGGGTTCAAACCATTCTCGTGCCTCAGCCTCCCAAGTAGCTGGGACTGTAGCCATGTGCCACCACGCCCAGCTAATTTTTGTATTTTTAGCAGAGTTGGGGGTTTGCCATGCTGGCCAGGCTGATTCAAACTCCTGACTTCAAGTGATCTTCCTGCCTCACCCTCCCAAAGTGCTGGGATTACAGGCATGAACCACTGTGCCCGGCCTGAAAATCTTTTAAATGTCTGGTTTAGTAAGATAGTTAAGAGTCTCATAACCAATTCTGTATTCAAACTGTGATTATAAGGTTTTTTGGGTGAAGTATATGAAGAAAATCTGGCCTCACAGATACACAGTTGAAATAGGGAAGGTCTCACAGATCTCCTAAAAGGATTTTGGGTCCTCACAGGTCCTCTTATACTTAGATAACTGCTGCACTAGAAAGATACAATTTGGACTTATAAAAAAAAAATGAGATGTGGAAGTATTATTACTTGGTGTGGTGATGCATTCTGTTTAAGAGATTATGGGCCAGGAATGGTGGCTCACACCTATAATCTGTACTTTAGAGGCCGAGGTGGGCAGGTCGTTTGAGCCCAGGAATTGGAGATCAGCCTGGGCAACAAAATAAGACCCCATCTCCACAAAAAATAAAATAAATAAAAGTTAAAATAGATGATTATTCTAATAGAAATTAGATAAGGACCAGTGGTCACCCAAACCTGATTGAAAATCTTTTGACCCCAATTATATATTGACCCAAATTATATATTGATTATATGGAGAGAAAAATTATTAGCTATCTGATGGGTAGGGAGATACCTGGTTATGACATATGGGCCCTTCTAACTGTCTTAGTTGCAATATTTTCTAATTGCCCTGATTGCTCCTTTCTAAAAATATTGGTTTATGCCAGAGTTTTGTTTCTCAACTTCATTTGGTTAAATGCTTTTTAATCTTCCAGCTTAAAAAAAAAACAGTATAGATGCATATTTGCCATAAGTAAATGTTTACAAATAATACAGGGATACAGAAGTCAGTAATTAGATGTCACTCTTGTATGTTAACAAATATAGCCTGAGTCATCTTATAAATAGCATACCCAGTGCCTTGGCATTTTCAGTGGTAAACGTCAAATGCTCATGTAGTTCTATGTGTAAAATGGCTGCAGGAATAGGGTTAGTAGATGATATGATATCATTATTTGGTTTATGAGAATCCTAGCATCGTATATTCTGTTTGTTTATCAAGAATTGTTATGTAACCAGTTGCCTACTCTTATATTTCTTCATAAGGAAATACTGGTCAGATCTACTTCATCATTTTTTTCAATAATTACAAATTATAAGAAATAATTTGTCCTTAATTGTCTTTGGAAATGTGGTTAGGAAAAGTGTAACTAGATTTCTTTTAAATTGTGTTCCAGCCCAGGCTGGAGTGCAGTGGCACGATCACACCTCACTACAGCCTTGACCTCCTGGGCTTAGGTGATCCCTCCTACCTTAGACTCCTAGGTAGTTGGGACCACAGGCACATGCCACCATGCCTAATTTTTTGTAGAGATGGGTTTTGTCCTGTTGCCCAGGCTGGTCTCAGACTCCTGGGCTCAAGTGATCTGCCTGCCTTGGCCTCCCAAAGTGTTGTGCCTGGCCTCAAATTGTTGTTGTTTTTGAAGAGACTGGGGTCTTGCTATGTCATGTGCATGCTGGTCTCAAACTCCTGAGCTCAAGGGATCCTCCTGCCTCAGCTTCCAGAGTAGCTGGGACTATGCACCATGCCTGGCTTCCAGTTCCTTAGAATGATAACTTTTAATTGATATTGAACATGTGATATTGTTGTGCTTGGGTAAATTCCACTTTCTTAAAACAATTAGTCAATACACCATTATTACTACTTCTTTTAAGACAACTCAGATTAGCTTCTGATGAACTATTTTTGGCTTTTAAGAAACAATTGAATACTATATCATACATTTTGATGAACTGTTGTGATTCTTTAGCTCTAACAAAATTATGAACATAAAAATTAAAATGGACAAGAATTCCAGGCATTTGGGCCTTCTGTCAATTTTGTACGACTGAAAAGTATTGGGGGGCCTACACTCATGCCCTCATTTTAATTCAGGATCTTGAAATCCATGGTACGTTGCAGTTTACAAGGCAGGTGGATCACTTGAGGTCAGGAGTTCGAGACCAGCCTCACCAACATGGTGAAACCCTGTCTCTACTAAAAATACAAAATTAGCTGGGCATGTTGACCAACAAACTACTTGGGAGCCTGAGGCAGGAGAATCACTTGAACCTGGGAGGCGGTTGCAGTGAGCTGCACTCTAGCCTGGGCAATAAGAGCGAAACTCCATCTCAAAAAAAAAAAAAAAAAGTGAACTAAAAACTTGTACCATTTTTTATTGTTTCATAATTCATTTTAAAACCAGTCTTCCCTTCTAGTTGCCACCTCACATTAATCAGCAGATGATTCTGAAAGTTAAATTCTACATTTTGTTTCAGAATTGGTGTGGCAGCAGGGGATTCACCCAAAGAGAGTGTGATAATTTTTTTTTTTTTCTTTTTTGAGGTCTCAAACTTCTGACCTCAGGTAATTCACCCGCCTCGGCCTCCCAAAGTGCTGGGATTACAGGCATGAGCCACCGTGCCTGTAATAATGTTTATAATAATGGCCTGTGATAATGTTTATTATAATAAATCTGTTTAAATGTTTATAGTATAAACATATATAAATGTTTATAATAAATCTGATTTCTACCATTATTTTTGTACTTCATTTTAAAGGCATCGTCACCACTGATTATCTTTTCTCTCTCTTTCTTTTTTTTCTGAGATGGAGTTTCGCCCTTATTGCCCAGGCTGGAATGCAATGATGCAACCTTGGCTCACTGCAACCTCTGCCTCTTGGGTTCAAGTGAATCTCCTACTTCAGCCTCCAGAGTAGCTGGGATTACACGCACACGCCACCACACCTGGCTAATTTTTGTATTTTTAGTAGAGATGGTGTTTCACCATGTTGGCCAGGCTGGTCTCAAACTCCTGACCTCAGGTGATCTCCCTGCCTCAGTGTCCCAAAGTGCTGGGATTACAGGTGTGAGCCACTGCACCCAGCCGCCTCCATTTTTATTTTTATTTTATTTTATTGTATTTATATTTTGAGATGGAGTTTCGCTGTTGTTGCCCAGGCTGGAGTGCAATGGCACGATCTCGGCTTACTGCAACCTCCGCCTCCCAGGTTCAAGTGATTCTCCTGTCTCAGCCTCCTGAGTAGCTGGGATTACAGGCATGGACCACCATGCCTGGCTAACTTTTGTAATTTTAGTAGAGATGGGGTTTCACCACGTTGGCCAGGCTGGTCTCACACTCCTGACCTCAGGTGATCCATCTGCCTTGGCCTCCCAAAGTGCTTGGATTACAGGTGTTAGCTGCCGTGCCTGGCCTTCATTTTTATAATACAAGCTTGTGTAGAACTTTTTGTTGCCTTATTAATGATTTCTTTCTTTTTTTTTTTTTCTTTTTTGAGACAGAGTCTTGCTCTGTCCCCAGGCTGGAGTGGGGTGGTGCAATCTTGGCTTACTGCAACTTCCGCCTCCCAGGTTCAAGCAGTTCTCCTGCCTCAGCCTCCTGAGTAGCTGAGACTATAGGCGCACACCACCACACCCAGCTAATTTTTTTGTATTTTTAGTTGAGATGGGGTTTCACCATGTTGGCCAGGATGGTCTCGATCTCTTGACCTCCTGATCTGCCTGCCTCGGCCTCCCAAAGTGCTGGGATTACAGGCATGAGCCACCGCGCTTGGCCCTTATTAATGATTTCAATAGCCATACATTTTGCTTTTGCTCGTGATTGTTTACCTCTGTAACCACTGTTGCTAAGGAAGTTTGGTGTATATAATATTGGTAGTATTGTAATTAAAATATTTTCCTTAATGTTTATGATTATTGCCATTGACTAAGTTGATAAGTCACATAACATTCTATACTGTCATCTGGTGGCCTTGTGAATAATCTTGTATTAATATTACTTGGAGTATTTAACGTGTATAAAAAGTATCTTTCCTTCTGTGCTAAAAACAGAAGATAATTTCATTAAACCCTAATATCAATGACAATATCGTATTCAGGATAGTATTTACTTAATACTAGTAACACTGCTTTTGCTGGATGATCGGCAATCATTTTTTCCTCTTATAGATGGGAAAACTAAACCTAAGTCATTCATAAGGGGCCTAGCAATGACAGCTTATGATTTTATCTCAAGGCCTTTATCCCTAGTAGTTTGTACTGACAGAGGTTTATTTTCCTGCATTTCAAACCACTATCAGAAAATGCTGATAACCTTATTAAGCTTTTTCTTTTCTTTTCTTTTCTTTTTTTTTGAGACAGTTTCACTCTGTCGCCCAGGCTGGAGTGCGGTGGCGCAATCAGGGTTTAATGCAGCCTCTGCCTCCCTGGTTCAAGTGATTCTCATGCCTCAGCCTCCCGAGTAGCTTGAATTACAGGCATGTGCCACCAAGCCCGGCTAATTTTTGTATTTCTAGTAGAGATGAGGTTTCACCATGTTGGCCAGGCTAGCCTCGAACTCCTAACCGCAAGTGATTCATCTGCATTGGCCTCCCAGATTACAGGCGTGAGCCACTGCGCCTGGCATGTTTTCATCTTTTTTTTTTTTTTTGAGACAGGGTCTCACTCTGTTGCCTAGGCTGGAGTGCAGTGGTGTGACCATGGCTCACTGCAACCTCAAACTCCTAGGCTCATGTGATCCTCTGCCTCAGCCTCCCAAGTAGCTGGGATTACAGGTACGTGCCACCATGCCCAGCTAATTTTTTAATTTTTCTTCTGTAGGGATGGGGTGTTGCTATGTTGACCAGGCTGGTTTTGAACTGCTGGCCTCAAGCAGTCCTCCTGCCTTGGCCTCTCAAAGTGGTAGGATTACAGGAACTAAGCCACTGCACTCAGTCAAGTTTTCATCTATTGCTGTAACATGTGAGAGCTAAAAATGGTGTGTAAATTATTAGTTTTCTAGAAACATCTTTAGTTTTCTATAAGAAAACATAGAATTTATTTAGCTTTTAAAAAATGCTATAGCAGCTGGATACGTTGGCTCACGCCTGTGTTTCCCAGCACATTGGGAGGCCGAGGTGGGCGGATCACTTGAGGTCAGGAGTTCGAGACCAACTTGGGCAACATGGAGAAACCCCATCTCCACTAAAAATACAAAAAATAGCTGGGCACGGTAGTGCATGCCTGTAATTCCAGCTACTCAGGAGGTTGAGGTATGAGAATCACTTGAACCCGAGAGGTGGAGGTTGCAGTGAGCCACGATCACACCACTGCACTCCAGCCTGACTGTCTCAAAAGAAAAAAAAGGGCTGTAGCAAATTTTTTTCAACCTAGATTTGGACTCATTTGTCTGGATGGATTAGTGATTGTCCTGAATATGAGAGCTGTAGTTCTAGTGCGAAGACAGAAACTACCCTGGGTCTTGTCCTGCAGCTAGTGTGCTTAAGATGGATTCACCACTCAAAATGATTTGCTTGAAAGGTGAGGGCTTTATAACATGGAGGAGAATATGAAGCAAAATTTCAGAAAGATAGTAAAATCTGTAAATAACTTTTTATTAACCTATTTGAGAATGCCATAAAAGCAAGCCACAAGAGTCTTGCATGTCCAGTACTGAAAGGAGAATTTTGTGTTTCTCACATAGTTCTTAGGCATAATAAACTTTTTTATATGAACTTGCATTGAGAAGTAAGGCATAATAAACTTATTTAAATATATTTTTTTCTTAATTTGACTGTGTAAGTAGCATTTCCTTCTTGTCCTTCACTTGACTATCTTTCTGTTTGAGGATTTTATGAAACTGAAGAGATTAGTTTCATTTACTATCACTTTTCCATGTTATCCACAGTGAAGAAAGCCTAAAGTAACATGACTCTAGTAACTTACATAATATTTATTCATTAGCCCTTCAGTAATTTAAAAATTGCATCTACCTGGAAAATTATTTTAGGTATTGTTTTCCTAAAAATTACCCATGAGGTAGTAGTGCTACTACTACTACTAATAGTAACTGAGCAGTACTGCTTCGTTTATTTGTTTGTTTTAAAAACAAGGCCTGACTCTGTTACCCAGGCTGGTCTCAAACTCCTGGCTTTGAGCAATCCTCCCGCTTCTGCCTCCCAAAGTGCTGGGATCATAGGAGTGAGACACCACATCTAGCTCTGTTTTATTTATTGGATACCTGTCATATTCCAAACTCTGTAAACTCGTGCGTTGTTTTATTTAATTCTTTTTTTTCTTTCTTTTTTTTTTGAAGACGGAGTCTTGCTCTGTCACCCAGACTGGAGTGCAGTGGCATGATCTTGGCTCACTGCAACCTCAGCCTCCCGTGTTCAAGTGATTCTCTTGCCTCAGCCTCCCGAGTGGCTGGGACTGCAGGTGCACGCCACCACACCCACCTAATTTTTATATTTTTAGTAGAGACGGGTTTTCACCATGTTGGCAAGGATGATCTCAATTTCTTGACCTCACCTGCCTCGGCCTCCCAAAGTGCTGGGATTACAGGCGTGAGCCACTGCGCCCCGACTGTTTTATTTCTTAACCCTGTGATATAGGTACTATTATTGATTATTTTCATTTTACACATTTGATATTGGGGGAAATTGGGTATGATGAAATTTTAGAAATACTATTTTCATTTAGTTTTATTATGTTGGCTGAGAGTCCTGTGTTCCATGCAGTAACTTTGGGCATAAAATTATGATAGGAAACCTATTTCAAAGGTGTTAAGTGGTTTGTCCACTTACACGTGCTATATGTCTGATCCAAGATTTGAATCTAGACCTCTGAATCCCAAACCCATATACTTACTATTATTATTATTACACTAAGTGAATTGAATTCACTAGTCTTACTTCATTTGAAAAAATTTGTTCACGCTATTAATAGAATGCAACACTTGCATTGGTGGTACGTGGTGGTAAATGAAGATTATACTTTTGTGCTTCTGCATGTTTATCGTCTTCTGCCACCTCTGAAGGTAGAGTATGAGATAGATGTGTAGAATGCAGGGCCTCCAGAAATTCCAGCCCGAAAGTTTAGACCTGTTAGTTATTTTAAGTAGTTTTCTAATGCTGCTCATTTACTGTTTGTCTTTTCACTGAAGTTTGTTGTTGTTGCCTTTTTGCAGCAGTGATTCCAGCAGTAGTTCAAGTGATGATTCTCCAGCTCGATCAGTTCAGTCTGCAGCAGTCCCAGCACCCACTTCGCAGTTGCTTTCATCTCTGGAAAAAGATGAGCCCCGTAAAAGTTTTGGGATCAAGGTCCAGAATCTTCCAGTACGCTCTACAGGTAAAATTTTGTGTGAATGTCCTTTCCTCTGTGCTACTACTGAGGAATGAGGTATAATACTGCATTGCATTGAAATAACTTTGGACATAAAATTGTGATGGAAAACCCATTTCAAAATATTAACGTTTTAAATGAGGAAACCCATGAATAATGGAAAAGTCTGCTTAAGCTATTCTGCGGTCTCTCCTTTACTCGTAATATTTTTGATTGACAGCTGACCATAATATACTGTTACTCCTACATTAGTCATGTTGAGCATGTAAACAAGTTAAAACTGTTAGTATATAGTCATACCAACAAAGACCAAATTAAGTATTTCTTAGCTAAGTGTATTTTAGTGATTGCTTAAATTATGTATTAAAATAGCCTAAAAACTTACGTATCAGGTTTGTGAATAGAGTTATTGAGACATCAGTGTTGATGAGCTTTTGATTTAGAGTACTTGGTAATTTAGAAATGGACAAGGGAGTAAAATTGGCTTGCCTTTCTATACACCTTTTATATTTCTGATAAAGCAAATTAACACAAGACCCCCAGATGGTATGATTCATCTGTAAAGGATATTAAAATTGTGTCTCACACAATTTTATCATTGAGATGATCCTTAGAAAGTTAGAAAGATGCCTTTCCATTTCAAGTCTTTAACACTTTATGAATATATATACAAAATTTTTATTATGAAACATACCCCAAAGTAGAAGGAATAGCAAAATGAACTCCCCGTATATCCAAGATTCAGAAATCATCATTTTGCCATTTTTGCTTTATCTGTTTCCTGTCTTCCTGCTTTCGTACTCTTTTTTTTTTTTTTTTTTTTACCTTTAGGGTGAATCCTTGATGTTGTTTTATTTCACACCCACTTACAGATATATATTTATGTATATATCTATAATATATAAGGGCATTTTTCTGGATAACCACAGTATCATTCTTACCTAACAAATAACCAATACTATCATCTAACACTTAGTTTATTTTCAGACTTGTACAATGATCTCCAAAATGTGTTTTTGGAGCTTGTTTGAAAAAGTAATGTTTTAATGACAATAAAACTTAAGTCACATCTCAGGCTAGATCCATTTGTGGTTCATAAGCATGATTATTGGGTTTTCATGCCGTGTGCGGTGTGCCTCCTTCAAACCTTGTTATGACATTGGCATATTACTTATCTGACATGAACAAAAAAATGAGAAAATCAGGCTAAAGATTTAGTAGGTTGCTTATTGAGTTATAATTAAATTAGAAGAATTAATAACTCGGTTCTGTTTGGGAATTCAGATACAAGCCTTAAAGATGGCCTTTTCCATGAATTTAAGAAATTTGGAAAAGTAACTTCAGTGCAGATACATGGAACTTCAGAAGAGAGGTATGGTCTGGTATTCTTTCGTCAGCAAGAGGACCAAGAAAAAGCCTTGACTGCATCAAAAGGAAAACTTTTCTTTGGCATGCAGATTGAAGTAACAGCATGGATAGGTCCAGGTAAGACACAAGCAAGCTGAGTTTGAGTTACACATCATACACACTGTTTGTGTTGCAGTGTATGAGAAGGCAGCATATGATCCTGAATGAGGACACTATTCTGACTTTATTTATTGACATGTTTCCATTGTCTTCTGTTTTAAAAGATGATTCTATTTATTGTTAAACTTAATAAAAAGCATTGTTTTGGTTAGGGAGGATAGATTTTTCTGTTGCTATAATGGAGACTTGGTAACTTTTAAGAGTCTGAAAGGCAGAACTGTAGACCCTTAATAAGTCCAGCCTTCCCAAAAGGATTGAATTTATCAAAACTAGGAGGTAGCTTCTAGGAGTGTGACAACAGAATTACCCTGAATTAGAAAGGAAACTACTTCTGGCTGGGCGCGGTGGCTCATGCCTGTAATCCCAGCACTTTGGAGACTGGATCATCTGAGGTCAGGAGTTCAAGACCAGCCTGGCCAACATGGTGAAACCCTGTTTCTACTAGAAATACAAAAATTAGCTGGGCGTGGTGGCGCACACCTGTAATCCCAGCTACTTGGGAGACTGAGGCAGGAGAATCGTGTGAACCTGGGAAGAGGAGGTTGTAGTGAGCTGAGATCGCATCACTGCTCTCCAGCCTGGGCGACAGAGCAACATTGCATCTCAATAAATAAATAAAATAAAAAGAAAAAAGAAGGTAAACTACCTCTTAGTATTGATGTGAGGGACTTGTTAGACCAATTTTATTTCTATTATGCCAAATACAAATTGGGTCTGTTTTTCCAGCTTGCATGACCTTGAAGACAGAGTAATAGGAATAAGCCTTATCGGTGCAACCCGCTGAGAATTTCCAGGGAACATTTTATTATCTTGAACCTACCTGTGAAACCTGTTGTAAGGCAGGAAATCTCACACATGGCTTGCATCGGCATTTCTCCTGTTTCAGGACCATCTGCAGTACTTGTTTAAAAATGCAGACTCTTTAACTCTGCTCCAGCTTACTGATTCAGAATTTACACACTTAAGTTTGGGAACCCCTGATTTAAGAGAACTTGTGAGTAAATTTGTAAAGGAATCAATAGAAGCATAAAAAAATTTATGGTCACCTTATGAAGCTGAGACAATTGAACTTTAAGACTTTTAAGTGGAATTTGTAGGGTAAACATGGCCTGTTATAGGATAAATATGAATATTCTCAGAATTCATTTATTAGACAATTAAAAAGAAAAAAAATGTAGTTCCCCTGATGAGGATGCACAAATATATTATTTGCATAGTAAAACTGGCATGGAATTTTTAGGGTGATCACTGCAAAATGGTCACTCTGATGTTACCATGAAACATAACAATTCAAAGGATAATAGGTTAAGCCTTCACAGACCTTCTTGCATCAAGTTTGAGATGGACTGCCCTAAATTTTACTAAGCTAAGAGCAACTCCATGAGTTCTTTAAAATTTAACACATTTGGAACAGGTCAGAACTGCTTGAGAAACATTTAGAATGTCATATGATCTATATACATTTCTAGAGCCAATTATAATTTATAATTATTAAGTAAGGAAGATCTCATCCAGGGCATTCAGTATGTAACTTTTATCTCTAGATGGTAGGGCTAGCTTGAGATTTTTACTGTAAAAAGCTTTTGACCTAGATGTTTAGCACCTAGGAAGTAGGATTTACCTACTTGCCAGTGAAAATTTTGAGAAGTTTGGTTGGTTCAAACATAAGAAAAGCTAAATAATTTTCCCAGATAGGACAACATTAAATACCAGTTAAATGGGATATGTGAAAACAGTTGAATTTTGAGTATGGAGACTTAGTTGGAATTATGCTGTCAGATGGTTAAATCATGAATATTATATTGAAATGTATTAAGCTGATTGCTTAGGTCAAGGATTATTTTCAAAGATCCAAATCCAAGAAACCTAACTTTGCATACAGACCCCTTGGTGGCCTCTAAGATTTCTTTTCCCATACATTGCATTACAGTCCCCTAAACGTGAAATTACAGGTTCAAGAAATTTTTTCCCAAATGTGTGTGGACATTAAGACTTTGACTGGTTGTGAAGGTTAAGTGGACTACACATGAAAAACTTTTTTTTTTTTTTTGCTAACTGAATTTCCGATCTTGAAAATTTGCTGCTGAGCGTGGTGGCTCACACTTTGATTGATTGATTGGAGTCAGGGTCTTACTCTCTGTTGCCACCCAGGCTGGAGTGTAGTGTCATAATCATGGCTCACCAAAACCTCGGCCTCCTGGGCTCAAGTGAACCTCCTGCCTTGGCCTCCCAAAGTGCTAGGATTATAGGCATGAGCCACCATGCCTGACCAAGCTCATGCCTATAAACACTGTGGGAGGCTAAGGTGGGAGGATCGCTTGAGCCCAGGAGTTTGAGATGAGCCTGGGCCACAAAGTGAAACCCCATCTCTACAAAAAATAAAAAATCAGGCCCTGTAGTCCCAGATACTTGGGAGGCTGAGGTGGGAGGATTGCTTAAGCCCAGGAGTTTGAGGCTGCAGTAAGCTATGATCCCACCACTGCACTCCAGCCTGTGCAACAGAGCAAGACTCTGTCTCCAAGGAGGAGAAAGAAAGAAAGTAAATGTACCAGGCCATTTGGTGGGAATGAAGCCGTTACAGATTTTAATAGTTGCAAATCATGCTTTCCTCTTGTGATTCTGCCTTTCAGAGCACAAACCTCAATATTCTATCTGAATTTTTTGAAATATTCTTAAATGTCTGCCCACGTTTAAGACCAAATTGAGCTTAAAATGAGATATATTCCTTTGACATGTGCAGAATGTATGGAGACAACTATTATGAGCCCTGGGCAATTTCTGGGTCCACCTGAGTTTGTGAAAGTACATCATAGTCCGATTGATGAAAGTGTTAAGATTAATTGAGCTACCATTGGAGCCATCAGTCTGGACTCAGAAGTGAGATGTATTCTGACTTAACTCAAGGTCCCTGAAATTGAGTTTTTAAAAATACCAGTGTGGTTGACGTTATCAGTAGTTCGATGGCTGACCCTAAATGCTTCATTTCAGTAAAGTTGATTAAATCTTTGTTTAATGGCTTTGTTTTACATTAAGAAAAAAGAACACACAGTAGTTTCCTATAATTGTTATCTGCAAAACCTTGAGTGTTCCTGCCTTAGACCAAGTTTATAAATGGAGATTCAGAGAAAGGCTATGATAAATTAGAAGTTAAGCCAGGGTTTTTGATCATAAGAAATAGAGGCTGGATGTAGTGTCTCACCTGTAATCCCAGCACTTTGGGAGGCTGAGGTGGGTGGATCACCCGAGGTCAAGAGTTCGAGACTAGCGTGCCCAACATGGTGAAACCCTGTCTCTACTAAAAATACAAAAAATTAGCTAGGCGTGGTGGCGGGTGCCTGTAATCCCAGCTACTTGGAAGGCTGAGGCAGGAGAATTGCTTGAATCCAGGAGGCAGAGATTGCTCCACTGCACTCCAGCCTGGGCAACAAGAACGAAACTCCATCTCAAAAAAAAAGGAAAGAAGTCGTAACAATCACTTAACCTCTTTCTGTTTGTCATTGGGGACAATGCAATATCAAAAGATATTTAAAACATACTGCTTTAATCAGTTTTCATAGTTGCTCTTATATCTAAAATTTCTGCATTTAGACAGTTGATTTATTGTGTTAGTATGAGGGGGCGAAATGCTACATATCTTGTAAAACGTTGAAAAGTAAATGAAATTAAACAAACAATGAAGGTGGACTATTTTCAGCTGAGTTTTTATATCTATTTCAGAGTGTAGTTTTATACTCCAAATTGAGAGCCTGCTACGTAATTTTGGAAATTAGGATTAGGCTCAAATAATTAATTACCATTTTTGCTGGGGTTTAAAATCTATTTCCGTGTCAGTGATTACTTTTAAAACAAATCAGGCCAAGTGCAGTGGCTCACGCCTGTAATCCCAGCACTTTGGGAGGCTGAGGCAGGAGGATTGCTTCAGACCAGCCTGGGCAACAAAGTGAGTCCTTATCTCTATGGCGTGGGGGGAAAAAACTAGCTAGGCATGGTGGCATGCACCGGTGGTCCCAACTACTTAGGAGGCTGAGGTTGGAGGATTGCTTGAGCCTGGGAGGTTGAGGCTCCAGTGAGCCATGATCGTGCCAGTACACTCCAGTCTGGGTGGCAGAGCAAGACTCCGTCCCAAAAACAACAACAGATCACCTTAGCAAAGATATCTGTTTTATTTTTTCTATTTTATTTTTGAGACAGGTTCTCTCATTCCCATCACCCAGGCTAGAGTGCCGTAGCATGATCACAGTTCACTGCAGCCTCGACTTCTCATGCTCATGCTATTCTCCCACCTCAGCCTCCTGAGTAGCTGAGAATACAGGTCGTGCGCCACCATACCTGGCTTATATTTTTTTTTTTTGGTAGAGATGGGGTTTCAACATGTTGCCCAGGCTAGTCTCAAACTTGGGGGCTCAAGCGATCTTCCCACCTTGGCATCTTAAAAGTGCTGGAATTACAGGCGTGAGCCACCATTCCCAGCTAATTTAGCAGATTTAAATCAGTTTATTTTTTAATTTTAAAGGTTAAACAAAGTGTTACTTTAGCCTTAATTTTTTAAAAATGTTTCTTTAGCCTTTGTATTCCTTTTTTTGCTTTAGAGTTAATAAGGGGTGGCTATTTCTGAAGGTGTTTATGGTATTTCAGTTTGTGTGAGTATTCAAGCCTATTATTTCAGACATTTTGTATTTTAAATGTAGATTTTTTCCATGATATATAAATATGCATTAAAATACTCTCTTTTCTTTTTACTCGGCCCCTCTTCTACTTACAGAAACGGAAAGTGAAAATGAATTTCGCCCCTTGGATGAAAGGATAGATGAATTTCACCCCAAAGCAACAAGAACTCTCTTTATTGGCAACCTTGAAAAAACCACTACTTACCATGACCTTCGCAACATCTTCCAACGCTTTGGAGAAATTGTGGTATGTTGCTTTTACTATGAAAACAATTTTAGGTCTTTGTCATAACACATAAAGCATATAGTACAGATTATATTTGGAAAGGTGATGTTTAATGGTGTAATGAATATTGCTGTGTGCTTTTAGCTCTTGCTAAAAGATAATCCAGAGAAACCCATTGGGTATGGTTCTATATATGTGTGTAAAAATGTAATATATGTCCTTTGTTTACACATATATATTTTCTTATTTCTCTTTTTTTTTTTGCGACAGAGTATCACTCTGTCTCCCAGCCTGGAGTGCGGTGTCATGATTACAATTCACGGCAGCCTCAACTTCCTGGGCTCAAGCGATCCTCCCATCTCTCAGTCTCCTGAGTAGCTGGGACTTACAGACGTGTCCCACCATGCCCAGCTACTTTTCGTGTTTATTTGTAGAGGTGGTGTTTTGCCATGTTGCCCAGGCTGGTTCTTACCCAATTTTTATCTTTGTTCTTTGGGTTCTGTTTTAATGCCATCTCTAGTCCTGTGGATTGAAAGGAAAATCTGGAAGAGAAAAATGTTTGTAAAAATGAAGCAGCAGGCTGAGCAAGGTGGCTCATGCCTATAATCCCAGCACTTTGGGAGGGTGAGGTAGGCAGATCACTTTGAGCTCAGAACTTTAAGACCAGCCTGGGCAACATGGTGAGACGCTGTCTCTACAAAGATACAAAAATTAGCTGGGTGTTGGTGGCTTGCTTCAGTAGTCCCAGCTACTCAGGAGGCTGAGACTGGAAAACCACTTGCGCCCAGAAAGCAGAGGCTGCGGTGAGCCGAGATCACGCCACTGTACTCCAGCCTGGGTGGCAGAGTGAGACCCTGTCTCCAAAAACAGAAGCAGCAATTTAGCGTATGATTGTTTTGTGATCACAGTGAACATCAGAAATACCTTGGGGATTGCTAGAATATGGATGTCGTCTGTTAGCAGTTCAGTTCTATTAGGAAGTTTTAATTTGAATCTCTTATTATATTATGCAAGTCATTGTTAGATTAAGGGGTACAAGAAGTTTTCTGTTCCTTTATGACTCAAAATTGGAGTCAGTTTAAAAATGAAAATATTTTGGTCACAGCTTTGTAATCTTGGGATATACTATTATTATTTTTTTAGACAGAGTTTCATTCTTGTAACCCAGGCTGGAGTGCAGTGGCGCGATCTTGGCTCACTGCAACCTCTGCCTCCTGGGTTCAAGCGATTCTCCTGCCTCAGTCTCCTGAGTAGCTGGGATTACAGGCACCCACCACCACGCCCAGCTAATTTTTGCTTTTTTTTTTTTTTTTGGAGACAGAATTTGGCTTTTGTTGCCCAGGCTGAAGCGCAATAGCACGATTTTGGTTCACTGCAAACTCCGCCTCCCGGGTTCAAGCAATTCTCCTGTCTCAGCCTCTGGAGTAGCTGGGATTACAGGCGCACGCCACCACACCTGGCTAATATTTTGTATTTTTTGTAGAGATGAGGTTTCACCATATTAGTCAGGCTGGTCTCGAACTTCTGACCTCAGGTGATCCCACCGCCTTGCCCTTCCAAAGTGCTGGGATTACAGGTGTGATCCACCACACCCGGCCTAATTTTTGTATTTTTCAGTAGAGACGGGGTTTCACCGTGTTGGCCAGACTGGTCTTGAACTCCTGACCTCAGGTGATCTGCCTGGCTTGGCCTCCTAAAGTGGTGGGATTACATGTGTGAGCCACCACGCCCGGGCTGGGATATATCATTTTGTAAGATACCAGCCTTTCTTACCTCCTCAAAATCTTTCATAGAATCGTAACTTCTGTAGAAATCTGCACATGCCTTCTTTCTTGGTTCAGCCACAGCAAGCTTATAGAGAACCGCAACCCCCAATTAATGCTCCAACAATACGATATTACAGATTCTTGGCCAGAAACTCACACATCTGAGGTTTCATCAAAGCACTGGAAGCCCTGGTAGTTAGTTTTATTGTCCTTGATAGGTATGTCAGCCTCACCCCAACTGGCTGATGGAGAAATGGATGACCTCATTTTCAATTATTTTGATTTGCCAAATTCTTTTGGTTTTGTGGGAGTAGCATATACTCTTAATTGCAGTTCTACTGCCTACCTAGATGGGTGGTGTGGAATTCAGTAGCCTATGTGGGCTCCAGCTCCTTTTGTCTTTAGACAGTTATCTGTTATTTATTTATTTGTCTTTTAATTTTAAAGGTTAAAGAACAAAGATGTATTATCTTCTCAGATATCATTTTATTTATTTATTTTTGAGACAGAGTTTCACTTTTGTCACCTGTGCAATGATGCGATCTTGGTTCACTGCAACCTCTGCCTCCCGGGTTCAAGTGATTCTCCTGCCTCAGCCTTTAGGATAGCTGGGATTACAGGCACGTGCCATCATGCCTGGCTAATTTTTGTATTTTTAGTAGAGACAGGGTTTCACCGTGATGGCCAGGTGGGTGTTGAACTACTGACCTCAAGTGATCCGCCCGCCTCCGCCTCCCAAAGTGCTGGGGTTACAGGCGTGAGCCACCATGCCCACCCAGATATCATATTTTAAATGGCCTGGCCCCTAATAATTTTAGGTATTGCAGAAGGGAATTATTTCTTGGGACTTCATTAAATAGCCTGCCTTTTCTTTATTATCATTAAATTTCTCTTAATGCTGTTAATAGGGATTTTAAATTTTGAATTTTGAATTGCAATGCTGTTGTTCCTCTGCAGAGAGCTTCACATGGGAAGGATTTCATGGTTTGTGACAACAAATGCTATGTGTTTTACAGCAGACTACTAACTTACCATTGTATTAAGGTGTACAATTTTTTCAACTAAGTAAATGATGATTGAGAACATGACTTTTTTGAGAAATAAATACCCTATATGGACTTGATTCATTGTAATTTATTTTCTTGGACATATTGCTAAGTTGTATTCATTGTTTTTTTTCAGGATATTGACATTAAGAAAGTAAATGGAGTTCCTCAGTATGCGTTTCTGCAATACTGTGATATTGCTAGCGTTTGTAAAGCTATTAAGAAGATGGATGGGGAATATCTTGGAAATAATCGCCTCAAGGTAAATGAATTTGCATAAATTATTGTGCTGTTGTGATTTGCTTTGTTTTTTAAGATTTGAAGGGTTTTTTTTTTTTTGCATATGCCTTAGTATTTAAGATCCCAGTAAGACAAATAACCATAAAAGTGATATACTTCTTTGCATTCCTATCCTATTATATACTATAATCTGATTGCTTTTTTGTACATTTCAATTTAATTTTAACCAGATGGTTCCCACTTGAGATGTTGATTTGATAAGATTCCTATAGAAAACCAGTTTTCTCAGAATTCTGTAGTTGAACAGTAATTGTGAACTTTACTAATAGAAATTTTGCTTTTTATATTCAGCTGGGTTTTGGAAAGAGCATGCCTACAAACTGCGTGTGGCTAGATGGGCTTTCTTCAAACGTGTCAGATCAGTATTTAACACGACATTTCTGCCGATACGGGCCTGTGGTAAAGGTAGGCGGGAGGTTTTGGTGTGTGGTTCAGACTTCTGACTCCCTCGTCTTGGTGTTCTCTCCCGTCAGTCTCAATTGCTAGCATTGCCTTTTTCTTTAATAACTAGCACATTGAAATTATGTTTGCTAAGATTTGGTCAGTAAGGGTATTTGCATCTGTTGCCTTAAGTTATGAGTATTTTGAAAAACTATTTTGAACCAGCCAAGGTGATTAATTTTGAAACTATTCTCATAGTATAGTTAAGTAGAATGAAATAGAAATGTTGCTTAGGGATTTTTATAATTTTATCTTACATTAAAATTAGATAGTCTGATTATAGTTGTTCACATTTACACTAAATAGGTAATTAGACTTTTTTAAATGAGTGGAAGTTCACACAACAGAATATTCATCTAACCTATGTTTTTTATGTAATACATCCATAAGCAACAGGAAAAGGGTCTCTAGACCCAATTCAGTGTGTGGAGGTAAAGCTTCGGTTCCTTAAAACTGTGTTTACTCTGTGGTAGGTATATTGTATAGCCTTGACAATACTTTTTTTAAAAAATTAATTATTTTTTTAATTGAGTCAGAGTCTCACTCTATCACCCAGGCTAGAGTGCAGCGGTGGGATCTCAGCCCACTGCAACCTCTGCCTCCCAGGTTCAAGCGATTCTCTAGCCTCAGCCTCTTGAATAGCTGAGATTACAGGTGTGTACCACCACGCCTGGCTAATTTTGTAATTTTTAGTAGAGATGGGGTTTTGCCATGTTGGCCAGGCTGGACTCAGATTCCTGACCTCTAGTGATCTACCTGCCTCAGCCTCCCAAAGTGCTGGGATTACAGCCACCATTCCTGGCAGAAAATACTTTAAATGTAGGTTTTGTTGTTTAGAAAAATACACATCTTGAAGACTCCCTGTATAAAAAAATCCACAGCCTTAAGACAGTTGTGCTACTTGTAGCCAAAATTCACAGAAAATCTTTGTTATTCTTAATTTTTCCTTCCTTTCAAGGGTGTTTTTTGTTGTTGTTGGCTTTGCTTTTTTGTTTTCAGCCAAAACAAGACGAATGCTTTACTGAAATACAATATAGTGGTTTGTAAACATAGAAAGCAAAGTAAAATACAGAAAAACAAAGGCATAATATCTCAAGCCATAATATCTATGATTCTAAACCGTCTCTGCACATTTTCATTTTGTATTCACTACAATGTGCATCACACTGTTTTTTTTTTTTTTTTTTTTTTTTTTTTTCCTGAGACGGAGTCTTGCTCTGCCGCCCAGGCTGGAGTGCAGTGGCCGGTTCTCAGCTCACTGCAAGCTCCGCCTCCCGGGTTTACGCCATTCTCCTGTCTCAGCCTCCCGAGTAGCTGGGACTACAGGCGCCCGCCTCGTCGCCTGGCTAGGTTTTTGTATTTTTTAGTACAGACGGGGTTTCACCGTATTAGCCAGGGTGGTCTCGATCTCCTGACCTCGTGATCCGCCCGTCTCGGCCTCCCAAAGTGCTGGGATTACAGGCTTGAGCCACCGCGCCCAGCACACTGTTTTTTAAATAGAATAAAATATATAAAAATATATATTTTCTCATCAGTGTCCTTGTGACTTAGGATTTTGTTGGGACTGACACTAAGTCCAGTGGAAGAGGCTCTTACTTCTTTTTTGTTTGTTTGTTTTACAGGTGGTGTTTGACCGCTTAAAAGGCATGGCCCTGGTTCTCTACAATGAAATTGAATATGCACAAGCAGCTGTAAAAGAGACCAAAGGGAGAAAAATCGGTGGGAATAAAATTAAGGTGTGCAGAATGACTTTAAACAGAAGCAAAACAAAGTCCTATTTAAATCTCACCCTCTTGGGCCGGGCATGGTGGCTCATGCCTGTAATCCCAGCATTTTGGGAGGCCAAGGTGGGTGGATCACCTGAGGTCAGGAGTTCGAGACCAGCCTGATGAACATGTTGAAACCTTGTCTCTACTAAAAATACAAAAAAAATTAGCCGGGCGTGGTGGTGCATGCCTGTTAATCCCAGCTTCTTGGGAGGCTGAGGCAGGAGAATTGCTTGAACCCAGGAGGCGGAGGTTGCAGTGAGCCAAGATCATGCCATTGCACTCCAGCCTGGGTGACAGAGTGAGACTCCATCTCCCAAAAAAAAAAAAAAAAATCTCACGCCGTTAATAACTAGCATTTTGTAGACTGCCAGCCTGCCAGTCAGGGGAGTGGTTTATAGGACATGTATGCTGTATCATTAGTGTTTAAGGGGAATATTATAATTTTATGCTCAGCTACTTGTGGGCACAGCATCTTTAAGCCATTAGCCACAGATCCTTCCCTAAAAATCCTCTTATTCAAAGAAGTGCGCCTCTCAGTGTCTGGGTGCTGATGCTCACACAGACACTCTCAACGCAGGCTCAACCACAGTCACCCATGGGTGTCTGACACCCAGGGCCTCATAGTATCAGTCCAGCATCCTGAATGATACGTCTTTCTTTCCTTTCCTACTCCCCTGAAGAGTCGGTAGCCACTGAAAGCTTAATTTTTTTTTTTTTGAGACGGAGTCCTGCTCTGTCGCCCGAGCTGGAGTGCAGTGGCCAGATCTCAGCTCACTGCAAGCTCCGCCTCCCGGGTTTACGCCATTCTCCTGCCTTAGCCTCCCGAGTAGCTGGGACTACAGGCGCCCGCCACCTCGCCCGGCTAGTTTTTTGTATTTTTAGTAGAGACGGGGTTTCACCGTGTTAGCCAGGATGGTCTCGATCTCCTGACCTCATGATCCGCCCGTCTCGGCCTCCCAAAGTGCTGGGATTACAGGCTTGAGCCACCGCGCCCGGCCTGAAAGCTTAATTTGATGTCCAGTTTATGTATTTAAAAACTTGTATTCATGGTAGTTTGAAGGAATTTATGCACTTAATAACTATGATTGTTAGGTTGAAAGAAGTTTTTTTAAAAATAAGATGATAAGATAATTGATAGCTGATGAACATCATATTCTTGAATAACTTTGAGGCCCAGCTGTGAGTAGAGTTTAAAATGTTCATCCATATTTTGTTTTATGTGCTAACTGTAGTTTTGGCAACAGAGATTGCTGGATTTAGTTGATCTGATTACTGAATTGCCGTTTCAGTTCTCCATTTTGCTTTTTTCACTCCACGATTGCATTTGAAATTTTATAAATTTCATTCCTTTATCACGATTTATACAGAATTTGAGAGATTTCAGGTTAATAAAATATAGTTTCAGTGATGAGGACAGTTTTACCTGAGATACATTGCTGTTTCCTGACATTTTCTCAGAAGGGCTATGTTGTGAAGAATTTTCAAATTTGGTAACATTTTTCCATCATTAAAATTCAAAACTTGCATCAAACACCTCTTTTTTTTTTTTAAAGGTGGACTTTGCAAATCGGGAAAGTCAGCTGGCTTTTTATCACTGCATGGAGAAATCTGGTCAAGACATCAGAGACTTTTATGAAATGTTAGCCGAAAGAAGGTATGTATTTTAAACTTATCAGTGTAGCTTGAGTTTTAATACAGAAAATTAAGATGGCATTAAATTTTATTTTTCACTCTTTACCCCTACTTTTATATTCTAGAATAGAGAACACTTCTCTTTTATCACTTCATGTGGAAACACAGGTTTATTTTTGTGAATTCAGTTTTCAGGTGATTCCTATGGGTTTGGAGCAACCTGTCTGGATGTCTCACTGAATGCTCCTAGAGCTTGAGTTACTGTTTTGCCAGGTGATAATGTACTTTTTTTTTTTTTTGAGACAGGGTCTCACTCTGTCACCCAGACTGGAGTGCAGTGACATGATCATGGCTCACTGCAATCTCTGCCTCATAGGCTCAAGTGATCCTCCCACGTCATCTTCTTGAGTAGCTGGGACTACAGACACTTGCCACCGCGCTGGAGTAATTTTTGTAGAGATGGGGTTTCTCCATGTTGTCCAGGCTGGTCTTAAACTCCTGGACTCAAGTGATCTGCCTGTTTTGGCCTCCCAAAGTGCTAGGATTACAGGTGTGAGCCACTACACCTGGTCTGCTTTATGTGCCGTTAATCATAAATACAAATCATCTTGCTTATAGTTACTTCTTAAAGTAAATGTATTAATATATGTTAGAGTGCATTATAAACTGTTAAATGGCTACATATTTAGTAATGACAACATCCAGGTTGTCACCACACATGTGCTCATACATTTAACTAAAAAAAATAAAAACTTCCAAAAGAGTATCAAGAGCTTTGTTTTAAAGTTGAATCTCTTAAATATTCAAAGTGAATCAATAAGCCAAACCACATGTAAACTGGCAACTTTGGCAATGTGCAGAGCAAACCTGATTTCCCCTTGTTAATACTTTCAGTTATGGTTATGTAGTATTTAATACCTTTTTCTGCTGAACAGACTGAAATATAGTAAAACATCTTAAGATAATGTCACCAGATTCTTCAATAGCTGATTACTTTTGAAAATGGAAATTTGGTCCATATGATCAAGCTGTTTTTCCAGATATGCCTCTGATTAAGTTTTCTGGAATGTTCCCACTAGGTCTCCACCCCTGTACATACGTGTTAGACAAAAAGTTTGTGTGAAAAATGCCTTTAGACACTTGAGTTCAAAGTATGAAAAGGGCTTCATGGCAAGATGAGCCAAGTCAGGGTTGCGCTGCCAGAAGCCCTGTTGAATGCATTCCCTTTCTACTGCCTCTTCTTGCCATTTCATTTTTGTTTAAGTGATAGCAAGTATTAATATATATTAATTCATTTCTTAGTGGAATATTGTACAACAGTTATTGAATACTTGGTGCTTTTTTTTTTTTTGCGATGGAGTGTTGCTCTGTTCTCCAGGCTAGAGTGCAGTGGTGCCATCTTGGCTCACTGCAACCTCTGCCTTCCAGGTTCAAGCAATTCTCCTGCCTCAGCCTCCTGAGTAGCTGGGACTACAGGCGCATGCCACCATGCATGGCTAATTTTTGTATTTTTAGTAGAGATGGGGTTTCACCATATTGGTCAGGCTGGTCTTGAACTCCTGACCTCGTGATCCACCTGCCTTGGCCTCCCAAAGTGCTGGGATTACAGGTGTGAGCCACCGTACCCGGCTTACTTGGTGCCCTTTAAATGAAAAATGCTCCCTACGGCCAAATTCTCAAAAGCTCAAACTTGTCAGGTTTTGATGGTTTCTTACCAGATCAGAATCCAAATTACAAAGCTTCAAAGATCAACACTCCTTTAGCTAGAAAGTCAGGCTTGATAGGCTGTTTTCTCAGTTGTGTGAGTGTAAGAGAGAGCGAGAGTGAGTATAAAATTGTGTGGCCACATGCAAGAGAATGTGTGTGTCTTATGTCAGGAGAGGAAAATCTTCTCCATCCTGGCTTCCCAAGTAGCAATTTGAAGTAATTGTTAATACAGTAAATGCTTACAAGAAATTATCTATATGTGAGTAGAAAGCGTCCCAGAGGCCTACTTGCACTTAAAAACATAGAAAATCCATTAAAATCCTCTGTGTACATTAAATATTTTAGAACAGCAGTTTTGTAAGGGTTGAATAATGTAATGTGGATGTTACTTTTTGTATATTACTACTTAAAACCTATTTTTTTTTTTTTTTTTTTTGAGACGGAGTTTTGCTCTTGTAGCCCAGGCTGGAGTGCAGTGGTGCGATCTCGGCCCACCACAACCTCCGCCTCCCGGGTGCAAGTGATTCTCCTGCCTCGGGCTCCCGAGTAGCTGGAATTACAGGCACGCGCCACCACACCTGGCTAATTTTGCATTTTTAGTAGAGACGGGGTTTCTTCATGTTGGTCAGGCTGGTCTCAAACTCCCAATCTCAGGTGATCTGCCCGCCTCAGCCTCCCAAAGTGCTGGGATTACAGACGTGAGCCACTGCGCTCAGCCAAAACTCATTGTTTTTTTTTTTTTATAAGTGATGAACTAACTGGCTTTGGGTTTGTTCTGTGTTTTTTCTCATGGTTATTTATCCCTCTCAAATGGCGGTTATCTCCTCATGAGGAAGCAGGAGGGTGTGGGACTTCACTGTGACCCAGGTTTGTCCCGTGTGGTTTCAGTTGGCAGTGCTTATGGAATGAATGCATTTCTTGCGTAGACCTTGAGGATCTTTGCCTTTTCTATAGAATGGAAGTTATCTCACTAAATAGTTGATGCATGAATGAAAAAAATGCTTTAACGCTAATGATAATTCAGCTCAGGAATGCAAATAACAGCTGTATTTGCACAGGGCTTTCCCATTTTCTGAGTAGTACTTCATTTGATCCCTCACATACTCTGTCAGGTAACCTTTTTTATGGAAAGAACTTTTGCTAATAAGGTCACAGGCCACTAAGGGCCTAGGCTGGGAATAAACCTAGGGTTCCTACCTGCTAGTGTATTGAGCTTACCCTTTACCATAGTGATTCTTGAGATGAATTTACAGGGTCACATTGTGATTCAGATGACATCTACTTATGGTACTTTGGATACTGTTTGGTTTTGTGAACAGAGTTCTCTCTGAACCTGACTTTCTGGAGTTCCTCAGTGTCCCCGTACATGGTCCAAGTGCCAGTTGTGTTGTCCCTGCTTAAACTGTTGAATTCTTTGAGGGCAGGACTGCTTATTTCTTTTGTTGTCATGGGGCCCAGCAAAATAAGTATTTGTTAAGCTGAATAGTGCTCCAGCATGAATGTTTATACATATATTTCTGCTTTCCAAAACTTTTTTTCACGTTACTACTTTTTAAATTTTTATTAATTATTATTATTTTTTTTTTTGTAGAGATGGGGTCTCGCTGTGTTGATCCTGTCAGTCTTGAACTCCTGGCCTCAAGCAGGCTTCCCAAAGTGCTGGGATTACAAGCTTAAGCTACCATGCCCAGCCCTTATTTTTAGAAGTAGTTTTAGTTTGCTTAATTAAAAAGATATCTTGATACTGTGTTTTTAAAATATGACTGAAGCCTACCATTAATATGGGCAGTAAACGACCATTCTAGGTGTCTTACTCACTTTATAATATTAGAAGGTATATAATGTGTTCACCTTCATGTGGAAAATATATCCCCAAAGTGTGTATTTATGGTGGTAATGAGTTAAATTAGCCTGATTCCATGCCCAGTAACAGTTATTTATGAGCTGGCTGGTCAGTATTTAGACAAGGAATCTGATTCTCATGGAGCTATGGAAGGATCATCTTGAATCCAGTTAAACCAAATGTCATAGATACACAATAAAGTATTTTCTTTGAACGGAGAAAGTTCAATATAAGTACATACAATAGGCGAGGCATGGTGGCTCATGTCTGTAATCCTAGAACTTTGGGAGACTGAGGCGGGCAGATCACCAGAGGTCAGAAGTTTGAGATCAGCCTGGCCAGCACAGTGAACCTGTCTCTACCAAAAATACAAAAAAGTTAGCCAAGCGTGGTGGCGCATGCCTGTATTCCTAGCTACTCATAGTGGTGGGGTAGGGTGGGGTGGTGGTGAGGCAGGAGAATCCCTTACACCCCAGAGGTGGAAGTTGCAGTGAGCTGAGATTGTGCCACTGCACTCCAGCCTGAGCGAAAGAGTGAGACTCTGTCTCAAAAAATATATATATATATACACACACACACACATATATAGATATAGATATATATAAAATAATGTGTTATCGATGTTTCGGGTGTTGGAATGTGCTGTCTAGATGCTTCGTTTGCTGTTTAAAGGAGTTGGAACATTATTTAGTAGCAGCTTTGATATATTTTTCTAAAGTTCATTCTTTCAACAAATAGTCAGTTGAGTCCTTTGAGCCAAGTGCTGTTGTAAGAGCTAGAGAAATTTTGGCCAAGAAGACAAAGCCTGTAACTTTATGGGGATTAAGTTCTAGTGTTCTTTCAGTGAACTGCTAATGGTAATATTGTTTAGAATGAGCCAGGTGTATCTACGTGAGAGAACAAACATTGCTGAGAATGAACGAGTGAAGGAAGTAATTGGCCTCTGTTACAGGTGTATTTAATTTCATATATGTTCTTGTGTGTAAATTTAATCCTATTTTGAATGCACCAGACAGGTCCCTGTGGGAGAAAACCTGTAGTGAGTTCCTTAAAACTGGAGGAGTTCTCTCACGGTGCTTGCAGTCATCCCTGGTTTGTTAGTTGGCAGCCTGGGGGAAAGTGACAACATTTACTGAGGCCAAGTGCCTGCCTAGGATTATGCTAGGAAAGTTTTTACAGATATTATCTTAATCTTTTTAAGAGCTTTATGAGGAAAAGCTACCATCATTTTATGAGTGAGGAGACTGAGTTCAGAGAGTTTAACCAGGTTCCAGTGTATTTTTTAAAAATTGTGAATTAGATAGAAGTGTTACCAGTATCATACAGGTCACATAGATGGTAAGATTTTAGTTAAAATTTTTATCTGTTTTTCTAAACAGTGGATTTATTTCCCAAGTTGTGGTAAGAATATCTTTTTATTATTCTATATAGTAATTTTGTGGGAGACTTAGGAGTGTGGGGATATTGTCCAGTAACTAGTGTCTGCTTTGTCACAACGCCGGAGTTACCAGAAACATTAAAAAAGGGTTGAATCACCACTGTCCAATAGAAGCATAATGTAAGTTATATAAGTTCTGTATATGTAATTTTAAATTTTCTAGTAGCCACATTAAAAAGACAGTGAAATTAATTTTCTTTAATATAGCTAAAATATTGTTTCAATATATATTGGTCTAAATTGTTGTTTTTCTATAAACTATGTCTACAAAATTGAGTGTGTATTTTACACATCTCAATTTAGCTAGATTTCAAGTGCCTAGTAGCTACAAACTAATCATTTCACAAATGATTAAATAATGTCAAAGATTTTTTAGAAGCAGGAATTTCTGATTTCATGTGTATGATTTCATGCATAAGTGATGAGGAAACAAAAGAACCAATATCTTTGTTATTTTTTGGCAGAGAGGAACGAAGGGCATCCTACGACTATAACCAAGATCGTACATATTATGAGAGTGTTCGAACTCCAAGCACTTATCCTGAGGATTCCAGGCGGGACTATCCAGCTCGAGGGAGAGAGTTTTATTCAGAATGGGAAACTTACCAAGGAGACTACTATGAATCACGATACTACGATGATCCTCGGGAATACAGGGATTACAGGAATGATCCTTATGAACAAGATATTAGGGAATATAGTTACAGGCAAAGGGAACGAGAAAGAGAACGTGAAAGATTTGAGTCCGACCGGGACAGAGACCATGAGAGGAGGCCAATTGAACGAAGTCAAAGTCCAGTTCACTTGCGACGTCCACAGAGTCCTGGAGCGTCTCCCTCTCAGGCAGAGAGGTTGCCGAGTGATTCTGAGAGGAGGCTTTACAGCCGATCCTCAGACCGGAGTGGAAGCTGTAGCTCACTTTCCCCTCCAAGATATGAGAAGCTTGACAAATCTCGTTTGGAGCGCTATACAAAAAATGAAAAGACAGATAAAGAACGAACTTTTGATCCCGAGAGAGTGGAGAGAGAGAGACGCTTAATACGGAAGGAAAAAGTGGAAAAGGACAAAACTGACAAGCAAAAACGCAAAGGAAAGGTTCACTCCCCTAGTTCTCAGTCTTCAGAAACCGACCAAGAAAATGAGCGAGAACAAAGCCCTGAAAAGCCAAGGAGTTCTAATAAACCGAGCAGAGAGAAAGCTGACAAAGAAGGAATAGCAAAAAACCGCCTAGAACTCATGCCTTGCGTGGTTTTGACTCGAGTGAAAGAGAAAGAGGGAAAGGTCATTGACCACACTCCTGTGGAAAAGTTGAAAGCCAAGCTTGATAATGACACTATCAAATCTTCTGCCCTGGACCAGAAACTTCAGGTCTCTCAGACGGAGCCTGCAAAGTCTGACTTGTCTAAACTGGAATCTGTTAGAATGAAAGTACCAAAGGAAAAGGGGCTTTCAAGCCATGTTGAAGTGGTGGAGAAGGAGGGCAGGCTTAAAGCCAGGAAGCACCTCAAGCCTGAGCAGGCTGCAGATGGGGTAAGTGCTGTGGATCTGGAGAAGCTGGAAGCAAGGAAAAGGCGCTTTGCAGATTCCAATTTAAAAGCAGAAAAACAAAAACCAGAGGTCAAGAAAAGCAGTCCAGAGATGGAGGATGCTCGCATGCTTTCAAAAAAGCAGCCTGACGTATCCTCTAGAGAGGTCATTCTGCTGAGGGAAGGAGAGGCCGAAAGAAAGCCTGTGAGGAAAGAAATTCTTAAAAGAGAATCTAAAAAAATCAAACTGGACAGACTGAATACTGTTGCCAGCCCCAAAGACTGTCAGGAGCTTGCCAGTGTTTCTGTTGGGTCTGGCTCAAGGCCCACCTCAGACCTACAAGCAAGACTGGGAGAACCAGCAGGTGAATCTGTGGAAAATCAAGAAATCCAATCAAAAAAACCCATTCCCTCAAAACCACAGCTCAAACAGCTGCAGGTATTAGATGATCAAGGACCAGAGAGAGAAGACATTAGGAAAAACTACTGCAATCTTCGTGATGAAACACCTGAACGTAAATCAGGCCAAGAGAAATCACATTCAGTAAATACTGAAGAAAAAATTGGCATTGACATTGATCACACGCAGAGTTACCGAAAACAAATGGAGCAGAGTCGTAGGAAACAGCAGATGGAAATGGAAATAGCCAAGTCTGAGAAGTTTGGCAGTCCTAAAAAAGATGTGGATGAATATGAAAGACGTAGCCTCGTTCACGAGGTAGGCAAACCCCCTCAAGATGTCACCGATGACTCTCCTCCCAGCAAAAAGAAAAGGATGGATCATGTTGATTTTGATATCTGCACCAAGAGAGAACGGAATTACAGAAGTTCACGCCAAATCAGTGAAGATTCTGAAAGGACTGGTTGTTCTCCCAGTGTCCGACATGGTTCCTTCCATGAAGACGAGGATCCCATAGGCTCCCCTAGGCTAATGTCAGTAAAGGGGTCTCCTAAGGTAGATGAAAAAGTCCTCCCCTATTCTAACATAACAGTCAGGGAAGAGTCTTTAAAATTTAATCCTTATGATTCTAGCAGGAGAGAACAGATGGCAGATATGGCCAAAATAAAACTATCTGTCTTGAATTCTGAAGATGAACTAAATCGTTGGGACTCTCAAATGAAACAAGATGCCAGCAGATTTGATGTGAGTTTCCCAAACAGCATAATTAAGAGAGATAGCCTTCGAAAAAGGTCTGTACGAGATCTGGAACCTGGTGAGGTGCCTTCTGATTCTGATGAAGATGGTGAACACAAATCCCACTCACCCAGAGCCTCTGCATTATATGAAAGTTCTCGATTGTCTTTTTTATTGAGGGACAGAGAAGACAAGCTACGTGAGCGAGATGAAAGACTCTCTAGTTCTTTAGAAAGGAACAAATTTTACTCTTTTGCATTGGATAAGACAATCACACCAGACACTAAAGCTTTGCTTGAAAGAGCTAAATCCCTCTCTTCATCTCGTGAAGAAAATTGGTCTTTTCTTGATTGGGACTCCCGATTTGCAAATTTTCGAAACAACAAAGATAAAGAAAAGGTTGACTCTGCTCCAAGACCTATTCCATCCTGGTACATGAAAAAGAAGAAAATTAGGACTGATTCAGAAGGGAAAATGGATGATAAGAAAGAGGACCATAAAGAAGAAGAGCAAGAGAGGCAGGAATTGTTTGCTTCTCGTTTTTTACACAGCTCAATCTTTGAACAAGATTCCAAGCGATTGCAGCATCTAGAGAGAAAAGAGGAAGACTCTGACTTCATTTCTGGTAGGATCTATGGTAAGCAGACATCTGAGGGAGCAAACAGCACAACTGATTCCATTCAAGAACCAGTAGTTCTGTTCCATAGCAGATTTATGGAGCTCACACGAATGCAACAGAAAGAAAAAGAAAAAGACCAGAAACCCAAGGAAGTTGAGAAACAGGAAGATATAGAGAATCATCCCAAGACCCCAGAATCTGCTCCTGAGAATAAAGAAGCAGAACTAAAAACTCCACCTTCCGTTGGGCCTCCAAGTGTCACAGTCGCAACTCTAGAGTCAGCCCCATCAGCACTAGAGAAGACCGCTGGTGACAAAATGGTAGAGGCGCCTTTGGTAACAGAAGATAAGACTGTGGAGCCAGCCACCATCTCAGAAGAAGCAAAGCCTGTGTCTGAACCTGCTCCTGCCCCTGTGGAACAGCCGGAACAAGTGGACCTGTCCCCAGGAGCAGACTCCAATAAAGAAGCTGCCGTGATTCCTGCGGGTGTTGAGGAAGGTTCATCAGGTGACCAGCTGCCTTATCTGGATGCCAAGCCTCCAACCCCCGGGGCCTCGTTTTCCCAGGCAGAGAGCAAGGTAGATCCAGAGCCTGACAGTACCCAGCCACTTTCAAAACCAGCTCAGAATTCTGAGGAAGCCAGCGAGCCAAAGGTCGAAAAGTCAGACACCACTGCAGATGCTGAGCCTGACGCAAACCAGAAAACTGAAGCTGTTCCTGAGGCTCAGCCCCCAGCTTCTGAAGATTTAGAGGTTGATCCTCCAGTTGCTGCAAAAGATAAAAAGCCAAACAAAAGCAAGCGTTCAAAGACCCCTGTTCAGGCAACTGCAGTGAGTATCATGGAGAAGCCCGTCACAAGGAAGAGTGAGAGGATAGACCGGGAAAAACTCAAGCGGTCCAATTCTCCTCGGGGAGAAGCACAGAAGCTTTTGGAATTGAAGATGGAGGCAGAGAAGATTACAAGGACTGCTTCTAAAAACTCTGCTGCAGACCTTGAACATCCCGAACCAAGTTTGCCTCTTAGTCGAACAAGGCGCCGTAATGTAAGGAGCGTCTATGCAACCATGGGTGATCATGAAAACCGCTCTCCTGTCAAAGAGCCCATTGAGCAACCAAGAGTGACCAGAAAGAGATTGGAGCGAGAGCTTCAGGAGGCCGCGGCGGTTCCCACCACCCCTCGGAGGGGAAGGCCTCCAAAGACACGCCGGCGAGCCGATGAAGAGGAGGAGAACGAGGCCAAGGAACCTGCAGAAACACTCAAGCCACCTGAGGGATGGCGGTCCCCACGGTCCCAGAAAACTGCAGCCGGTGGTGGCCCCCAAGGGAAAAAGGGAAGAAATGAACCGAAGGTGGATGCTGCACGTCCTGAGGTCACCACTGAGGTGGGCCCCCAAGTAAGTGTGAAAGAGAGCCCCACGGAACCCAAGGCTGCTGAGGAGGAGGCAGGGAGCGAACAGAAATGTGACAGAAAAGATGCTGGCACAGACAAAAATCCCCCTGAAGCCACCCCTGTTGAAGTTGTAGAGAAAAAACCAGCCCCTGAAAAAAACTCCAAATCAAAGAGAGGAAGATCTCGAAACTCCAGGTTAGCAGTGGACAAATCTGCAAGTCTGAAAAATGTGGATGCTGCTGTCAGCCCCAGGGGGGCTGCGGCACAGGCAGGGGAGAGGGAACCTGGAGTGGTGGCAGTCTCCCCTGAGAAAAGTGAGAGTCCCCAAAAGGAGGATGGTTTATCATCCCAATTGAAAAGTGATCCAGTTGATCCAGACAAGGAATCAGAGAAAGAAGACACGCCTGCCTCTGGGCCGTCCCCAGAAGCCACCCAGTTAGCCAAGCAGATGGAGCTGGAGCAGGCCGTGGAACACATCGCAAAGCTTGCCGAGGCCTCTGCCTCTGCTGCCTATAAGGCAGATGCACCAGAGGGCCTTGCCCCAGAGGACAGGGACAAGCCTGCACACCAAGCAAGTGAAACAGAGCTGGCTGCGGCCATCGGCTCCATCATCAATGACATTTCTGGGGAGCCAGAAAACTTCCCAGCACCTCCACCTTTTCCTGGAGAATCCCAGACAGATCTGCAGCCCCACACAGGTGCACAGGCGCTGCAGCCTTCTGAGGAAGGAATGGAGACGGATGAGGCTGTATCTGGCATCCTGGAAACTGAGGCTGCTACAGAATCTTCGAGGCCGCCAGTCAATGCTCCTGACCCCTCAGCAGGCCCAACAGATACCAAGGAAGCCAGAGGAGATAGCAGTGAGACCTCACACTCAGCGCCAGAAGCCAAAGGGTCTAAAGAAGTGGAAGTTGCTCTTGTTCGGAAAGACAAAGGGCGCCAGAAGACAACCCGATCACGCCGCAAACGGAACACAAACAAGAAAGTGGTGGCACCTGTAGAGAGCCATGTCCCTGAATCCGACCAAGCTCAAGGCGAGAGTCCTGCTGCAAATGAGGGGACAACACTACAGCACCCCGAAGCCCCACAGGAAGAAAAGCAGAGTGAGAAACCCCATTCCACTCCTCCTCAGTCATGTACTTCTGACCCAAGCAAGACTCCCTCCACAGAGAATTCGTCCCAAGAAATCAGTGTTGAGGAAAGGACTCCAACCAAAGCATCTGTGCCCCCAGACCTTCCCCAGCCCCCCCAGCCAGTGCCGGTGGATGAGGAACCTCAAGCCAGGTTCAGGGTGCATTCCATCATTGAGAGTGACCCGGTGACCCCACCCAGCGATCCAAGCATCCCCATACCCACACTGCCTTCTGTAACTGCAGCAAAGCTTTCACCCCCTGTCTCCTCTGGGGGGATCCCACATCAGAGCCCCCCTGCTAAGGTGACAGAGTGGATCACAAGGCAGGAGGAGTCACGGGGTCAGTCCACTCCATCTCCAGCTCTTCCCCCAGACACAAAGGCCTCTGACGTCGACACCAGCTCCAGCACCCTGAGGAAGATTCTCATGGACCCCAAGTATGTGTCTGCAACAGGTGTCACTTCCACGAGTGTCACCACGGCCATTGCAGAGCCTGTCAGTGCTGCCCCTTGCCTACATGAGGCCCCGCCCCCTCCAGTTGAATCTAAAAAGCCTTTAGAAGAAAAAACAACAGCTCCAGTGACAAACAACTCTGAGACACAAGCCTCGGAGGTGCCGGTAGCTGCTGACAAGGAAAAGGTGGCTCCAGTCATTGCTCCCAAAATTACCTCTGTTATTAGCCGAATGCCTGTCAGCATTGACTTGGAAAATTCACAGAAGATAACCCTGGCAAAACCAGCTCCTCAAACCCTCACTGGCCTGGTGAGTGCGCTCACTGGCCTGGTGAACGTCTCCCTGGTCCCAGTGAATGCCCTGAAAGGTCCCGTGAAGGGCTCAGTGACCACACTGAAAAGTTTGGTGAGCACCCCTGCTGGACCCGTGAACGTCCTGAAGGGGCCTGTAAATGTTCTTACGGGGCCAGTGAATGTTCTCACCACTCCAGTGAACGCCACGGTGGGTACAGTGAATGCCGCCCCAGGCACGGTTAATGCTGCTGCGAGTGCAGTGAATGCCACAGCAAGTGCAGTGACCGTCACAGCGGGTGCGGTTACTGCTGCATCTGGTGGCGTGACGGCCACAACAGGCACGGTGACAATGGCAGGGGCAGTGATTGCGCCATCAGCAAAGTGCAAACAGAGAGCAAGTGCTAATGAAAACAGTCGGTTCCACCCAGGGTCCATGCCTGTGATCGACGATCGTCCAGCAGATGCAGGCTCAGGGGCGGGACTGCGTGTGAACACTTCCGAAGGGGTTGTGCTCCTGAGTTACTCAGGGCAGAAGACTGAAGGCCCACAGCGGATCAGCGCCAAGATCAGCCAGATCCCCCCGGCCAGTGCAATGGACATTGAATTTCAGCAGTCGGTGTCCAAGTCGCAGGTCAAACCCGATTCTGTCACAGCATCGCAGCCTCCATCCAAAGGCCCTCAAGCTCCTGCAGGCTATGCAAACGTGGCCACCCATTCCACGTTGGTACTGACCGCCCAGACATATAACGCCTCTCCTGTGATTTCGTCTGTGAAGGCCGATAGGCCATCCTTGGAGAAGCCCGAGCCCATTCACCTCTCGGTGTCCACGCCTGTCACCCAGGGAGGCACGGTGAAGGTTCTCACCCAGGGAATCAACACGCCCCCTGTGCTGGTTCACAACCAGCTGGTCCTCACCCCAAGCATTGTCACCACAAACAAAAAGCTTGCTGACCCTGTCACCCTTAAAATTGAGACCAAGGTCCTTCAGCCGGCCAACCTGGGGTCCACGCTCACGCCTCACCACCCTCCTGCTCTGCCCAGCAAACTGCCTACAGAAGTAAACCATGTCCCATCGGGGCCCAGCATCCCAGCAGATCGAACTGTCTCCCATTTGGCAGCCGCAAAGCTAGATGCTCATTCTCCTCGACCGAGTGGACCTGGGCCGTCCTCCTTCCCAAGGGCAAGCCACCCTAGCAGTACTGCATCCACGGCGCTCTCCACCAATGCCACAGTCATGCTGGCTGCAGGCATTCCAGTGCCCCAGTTCATCTCCAGCATCCACCCAGAGCAGTCTGTCATCATGCCACCCCACAGCATCACCCAGACGGTGTCCCTGAGCCACCTCTCGCAGGGCGAGGTGAGAATGAACACTCCCACGCTGCCCAGTATCACCTACAGCATCCGGCCAGAAGCGCTTCACTCTCCTCGGGCTCCGCTGCAGCCCCAGCAAATAGAGGTCAGGACCCCACAGCGTGCCAGCACCCCGCAGCCAGCCCCAGCTGGCGTGCCTGCGTTGGCCTCCCAGCACCCTCCTGAGGAGGAAGTGCATTATCACCTTCCCGTTGCTCGAGCCACAGCCCCTGTGCAGTCAGAGGTACTAGTCATGCAGTCTGAGTACCGACTGCACCCCTATACCGTGCCGCGGGATGTGAGGATCATGGTGCATCCACATGTGACAGCAGTCAGCGAGCAACCCAGGGCCGCGGATGGGGTTGTGAAGGTGCCACCAGCCAGCAAGGCCCCTCAGCAGCCAGGGAAGGAAGCTGCCAAGACACCAGATGCCAAAGCCACCCCCGCCCCTGCCCCCGTCCCTGTCCCTGTCCCCCTCCCTGCCCCTGCCCCTCACAGTGAGGCCCGTATCCTCACAGTTACCCCCAGTAACCAACTCCAGGGGCTGCCTCTGACCCCTCCTGTGGTGGTGACCCACGGGGTGCAGATTGTGCACTCCAGCGGGGAGCTGTTTCAAGAGTACCGGTACGGTGATATCCGCACCTACCACCCTCCAGCCCAGCTCACACACACTCAGTTTCCTGCTGCTTCCTCTGTTGGCCTGCCTTCCCGGACCAAGACAGCTGCTCAGGTGAGCTAGCCAGGTATCTCCCCACTGTCTTTTGGGCATGTGCTTGTGGGGCTCAGCAGGCTTTTAAGCAAAGATGTGTTAAGGAAATCAGGGGCCAGGTGTTGTGACTTATGCCTGTAATCCCAGCACTGGGAGGCCCAGACGGGAGGACTGCTTAAGCTCAGGAGTTCGAGACCAGCCTGGGCAACATGGCAAAACCCCATCTCTACAAAAAAAAAAAAAAAAAATAAAATATATATATATATATATAATTTAGCCAGGTGTGGTGGCATACACCTGTGGTTTCAGCTACTTGGGAGGCTGAGGTGGGAAAATCGCTTGAGCCCTGGGGGCAGAGGTTGCATTGAACCAAGATCGTGCCATTACACTCCAATGACAGAGTGAGACACAGTCTCACAAAAAAAAAAAAAAAAAAAAACAACAACAACAACAACAGCCGGGCATAGTGGCTCACGCCTGTAATCCCAACACTTTGGGAGGCCAAGGCCGGCAGATCACTTGAAGTCAGGAGTTCAAGACCAGCTTGGCCAACATGGTGAGACCCTGTCCCTACTTAAAGAAAAAGAAATCTGCCTTTTGGTAAAGATAGTGGTTGAGTACAAGTGAACTGGTGAGCTAGTTCCTAAAGATGTTGATCTTTTCATGAGTTTAAAGAGCTTTCTTAGTCCTGAGATGAAAGAATTAGATTCCATCATGGGGAGCTCTCCATATGGGGAGGGAGCTCTTGCTGGGTGGCGTTGGTGGGAGGCAGGTAATCAGGGATCTCTCCTTACCTGGAACCCCGAGAGCAGCTCCTTTGATTCAGGCTCCTTCTGTGGGCCTGACTTAATGGGAGATGCCATATCTTACCCTTTCGCTATGGCCCTTTGGGTCATTTGTTGGGCCCAGGGGCTTGTGCACAACAGACTAACTCTGTCCCTTTGCCTTCCTTCCCAACCCCAGGGCCCTCCTCCTGAAGGTGAGCCCCTGCAGCCCCCTCAGCCTGTGCAGTCCACACAGCCAGCCCAGCCTGTGCAGTCCACACAGCCTGCCCAGACAGCACCACCCTGCCCGCCCTCCCAACTCAGCCAGCCCGGCCAGCCACCAAGCGGCAAGATGCCTCAAGTGTCCCAGGAGGCAAAGGGGACTCAGACGGGAGTAGAGCAGCCTCGCCTCCCAGCTGGACCTGCAAACAGGCCGCCTGAGCCTCACACCCAGGTTCAGAGGGCACAAGTGGAAACAGGCCCGACTTCCTTTCCCTCCCCTGTGTCTGTCTCCATGAAGCCTGACCTTCCAGTCCCTCTTCCCGCTCAGACTGCCCCAAAACAGCCGTTGTTTGTTCCAACAACCTCTGGCCCCAGCACCCCACCAGGACTGGTTCTGCCACACACTGAATTCCAGCCAACCCCTAAACAAGATTCCTCTCCACACCTGACTTCACAGAGACCTGTGGATATGGTTCAGCTTCTGAAGGTAAGCATGAGCAGGGGCTGCCCTTCCTGGCCCCTAGATTTTATGCCATGTCAAATGTACTAGGATGCCCTAGTTAACAGACCCACAAGCTACAGCCTCTGGCTGTGTCCAGCGTGGCTCAGTCCTCCGGCCATGAGCTTACTTCTGTTTGTTTCCCTGTGTGCAGAAGTACCCCATCGTGTGGCAGGGCCTGCTGGCCTTGAAGAATGACACAGCTGCTGTGCAGCTCCACTTCGTCTCTGGCAACAATGTCCTGGCCCATCGGTCCCTGCCCCTTTCTGAAGGAGGGCCCCCACTAAGGATCGCCCAGAGGATGCGGCTGGAGGCATCGCAGCTGGAAGGGGTTGCCCGAAGGATGACGGTAAGACTCTCAGGCCCAGGTGAGCAACTGCCCCACCTACAGGGAGGGAAGACGTAGGTAGTCCCTGCCAGCCCATCTCCCTGATCTGTCATGGAAGCGTTAACTTCATTGTTGTTGTTGGAACAGAGTCTCACTCTGTCTCCCAAGTTGGAGTGCAGCGGCGCAATCTCTGTTCACTGTAGCCTCTTCCTCCCGGGTTGAAGCCATTCTTGTGCCTCAGCCTCCTGAGTAGCTGGGATTATAGGCATGCACCACCATGGCACCACCATACTCAGCTAATTTTTGTATTTTTAGTAGAGATGGGATTTCACCGTGTTGGCCAGGGCAGTCTTGAACTCCTGACCTCAAGTGATCTGGCTGCCTCAGCCTCCCAAAGTGCTGGGATTACAGGCCTGAGCCACTGTGCCTGGCCGGTATTACTGAAGTGAGCAATGAAGGGGTCCACTATGCTTCTACTTGGGGCGGGGGATGTAAAGTACCTCTAGACTCAGAAACAAGGCTTAACAGTTTTTAAAAATTATTATTTTTTAAATCAGCTTTCTCAGGTTGAAAAAGCTTTTTTTTTTTCTTTCATTCAAATATCAGGGTAGACTTTAAAGTCACCTCAGAGGTGGGGGTTTTTGTGGACCTGATACCATGGGTTGGATATGGGCTGCTGTTTGACTAAGAGGCCCCTGCTCACTGGCGGCTGACCTCTGCCTCAGGTGGAGACAGATTACTGTCTGCTGCTGGCTCTGCCCTGTGGCCGCGACCAAGAGGATGTTGTGAGCCAGACCGAGTCCCTCAAGGCTGCCTTCATCACTTACCTGCAGGCTAAGCAGGCGGCAGGGATCATCAACGTTCCCAATCCTGGCTCCAATCAGGTCGGTTGTCCTGTGTCCTTCCTTCACATATACACCCACAGGTGGGGCTGGTCAGGGTTGGTAGGTGGATTGACTCTTCTGGTACCCACTAGATCTGGCCGCAGAGCTTCCCAGAGGCGGGTAAAGGGGCATTTTGGACAGAAGTCAATAGAGCACATGGGGCGGGGCGCCATCACCCATCCTGAAGAGAACCCAGGGAACCGCTGAGAACACAGGTTTTCCATGAGTTTAAAGATAGGGAAGAGGGCCCCAGGGGGTTCCTGTATGTAGTTTTCTGACACCTGCTAGGTCTTCCAGTGGACGTAGTCCTGGACATTTACTGGTTGGGGACTGACTTGGCCTGGCTGTTAGCACTGGGCCTCTTCAGGGCCCCCCAGTGGAAATGGAGTTGTGGGGGGTCGAGAGGGTCCCACTTTGCTCTCTATCCTGTCTCCAGCCTGCCTACGTGCTGCAGATCTTCCCGCCTTGTGAGTTCTCTGAGAGTCACCTGTCCCGCCTGGCCCCTGACCTCCTTGCCAGCATCTCCAACATCTCTCCCCACCTCATGATTGTCATTGCCTCCGTGTGAGCCACTGAGTGGTTATCACCTCAGTGAATCTTCCCAGGGCTCTGCAGTAAAAACAAAGGACAACCCAGCCAAGCAGAGGAAGAAGCTGCCGAAGGGGACAGACTCCACTGCCAGACGGCCAGCCTCTCGCTGTCCTGCCGCCCGGCTCAGTCGGACAGACTTCCTCTGGGAGTGGTGCTGCTACCTTGTATGTTTACATGATGCTTTAGCCCAAGGACACATCACCAACCGATGGACTCGCAGACACCCTGGGGCTGGGTTTCTCTCTCCTCTTTTTGGAGAAAAGGAACAGGGCAGTGGAATGAAAAAAATTTTTTTTTGTTTTTAAGAAACAAGAAAACAGAACTGCCTTTGCACTAAATTAGTGACTTGGACTTTTGCCCAGTGAAGACAGGCTGTGACACTCTGGATGTCTCGGTGTGTGTAGACACACTTCGTGGACTCCTAACGCAGGAAGAACTTCAAACTTCTGCTGAGACCTTGGGGTCAAGGAACATTTCATTGGGTTTTTTTTGTCCGCCCCCATCTCCCTTGCTCATTCGGATGCATCACCTTAATTCTCCTGCTGCCACCGTCTTTGATTCACCGGGATGTACAGTTTACAGTTGAAGAGCAAACAGAAAGGTTTTCTCTTGGTGGGATATGCAGAACTTGGGATGTGTGTATATATAAATATATAATATATATAAATATATATAATACTGACTTAAAAAATCAAATCCCCCGACATACATTTTTTTTAATCTGTGCCAAAAATGTGTTTTCAGAGGAAATCTTATTTTCATATTCAGACTTTGTATTGCCCACTCATTTGTATAAGTGCGCTTCGGTACAGCACGGGTCCTGCTCCCGCGATGTGGAAGTGTCACATGGCACCTGTACAAAAAGACTGGCTAACCCCTCTTCCTATTACCTTGACCTCTTCCCCAACAACTTCCTAACACTTATTAATTTATGAAACTGTTTTTCTCAGCGCAGTTTTGTTTTGTGTGTCCATTGGATTACAGACTTTATTAAAAAATATAAAACACACCAAGTGTGAATGTGATTGTCACTTGGGTGGGAGGACGAACCATGGGTCCTTGGCTTATGGGAACAGTCAGCCCTTATCACGCTTTTGCTCCCCATGCCAAGTCTGTACATGGGAACTATTTCCCTTCTGCCTCCTAGTCACTCCTCCCCAAGGATAATTTTATCTTGTACAAAGGAGATTTTTGTCACGGACACTGAACCATTTCTCACAGGTCCTAACTGGTTCTTAGGTAATGTGGAAGGCACTTCCAGTTTTGATACAGAATATAACCGCACCCCATGCCATCTCAGAAACATCTTAGCAAGCTTTGGTTTCTTGTCTCTTGCCCCCTCTTCCCTTCTCCCAGTGTGAAACAGGCTGGCTCCTGCAGAGGCACTGGCCTGCTGGGGCCCCTTGGGACTCATATGATCCTGTATCTGCCTCTAGACAGAAGGATGGGAGTTGTGGACGGGCCTCCCCTGCAGCTGGATCCTCTACAAGCTGTGGAGTTGGGGCAGGGACATGGGGACTACAAAGTTGGTGGTCTCACTTGCAACACCAATGGGCTCCTACAAATGGGCCTGTCCTGGTGTTGAGAAGACAGTATCCCCCTCTGAACGGTGGACCACAGGTGCCGGGGCCAACTGCAGGCAGTGAGTCGAGATGGTACCTCCTGACTCCTTGCTGACAGGAGTGAGAAAGCTGCTCCACCAGCTCCCTCCGCCCCATCAAAGCCCCTGGCTGCTCCTTCCTGTCCCTCTGGGCCCCCAGCCTGGTGGCAGAGATGCCATCTTTTGAACCTTCCCAAAAGATGATGGCACTGGCTTGGCCTTAGTCCTCAGGCCAGGTAACCCTGAAGCAAGTGTGGCATCCATCTGCTCCCCTAGGCCCATCAGAGCCAGGGCAGTGGCCTGGGCCTGGCACTCTCCTTGGCCTACCTGGCCACTCTCGCTGGAAGGACCCCTGAGCCAAGCCTGGCAGCAGTGGCCTGTAAGCCAGGCTTGCTCTGGGTTGCCTGTGCCCTGGTAAGCAGTTGGTGGCCACCCCTACTGGTCCCTTCCCCAACTTCCCAACCTCTCCCCAACCTGGGCAGAAGGGGAGCAGGGTCATAGCTGTGGGGCGAGGGGAGGCCAGGCTGTAAAGATGAGCAGGTGAGAAGCCTCCAAACAAGATGGGATGAGGGCATGGGGCACATGGTGCCGAGGTCTCTCCAGCCCGAGTGTACTGCCCACTCCTCAACTTGGGGCAAAGCAGCCAGCCTGGCTCTGGTTGTAGTTGCATTCAGCAAGAGGGATGGGCTGACTTTCCCAGGAAGGCTGGTCCCTGGGTGGTACAGCCTTTCTGTGGCATCAGTTCTAGCTGCCAGCTCCCCACCCACCCCGCAGGGACCTATAGGCAGCATTAGAAAATAATCCAATTTATTCTCTCTAGGGAAGAGGCCACCCTTCCCGGTTCCAGGGTGCCACCCATCCTTAAATAAACAGTCAGGAGAAGGGCCGCCAGCTCACTCGGCAGGCGGCGGACATTCAGGAGCTGTAGGGGACGTCTCTGCCAGTGCGGGCTGGCCCTCAGCCCCATCCCGAGGGCGGAAGACCAGCTCCCCAGCCTGCAGCACCTGCCCGGCAGGCCACGTGCCACCTGGCCCATACTGCTGGTAGAAGTCCGCATCTGTCTGGAACATGACCAGTGCTTGGGCTGTGTGGATTCGCACGTGCTGAGCCAGGCTGTTGGCATCCAGAAACTTGTCCCCACAGGAGTCACAGGCATAGAGGATGTGAGTGTTGGGGTCTGTGGAGGTGGGACAGCAGTCAGAGTGGGAAGAACCCCGGGCTCTGCCCACATTCACCCCCGGGTGGCCCCCCTCACCTTCCTCCTGCACCTGCTTCACAGCTTTGCTGATCTCGGCCTTCAGGACTTCCGTCTCATCGGCTGTCACTGCAGCTCCCACCGGCACCACTGCGGGCAGAGTCGCAGGGCCTCAGGTGGAGGCACGGGCACTGCCCCATCATCGCCACCCTGGCAGCAAGCTGCCTGTGACTTCCCTCTGCTGCCCACAGCCCGCACCTGTGAGCTGAGTGACGGCTGTCGCTGCCAGTGCCTCAGTGGCCAGCGTGACCATGTCATCCACAGTGACCACGCTGACCTCACTGCCCTCCTCGGGCTCCAGGATCTTGATGCCTGCCTTGCCCTGATGCACCGTCTTCACGTGGGAGCGCAGGTTGTCTACCCGGTTGAAGCCACGCCCGCACTTATCACACAGGTAAGGCTTCTCTCCTGGGGGAGCAAGGTTCTCTCTCGCGTTTGGGGAAGGGGCCACAGGGGTGGGGTGGGAGGCCCTCAATAACTCATTTGCTCAGCAAGCCTGTCTTTTACAGCAGGAGGTGCTCTGGGGCAGCCACCAGAGCTGCACAGGTACCTCTAGTGACACTGGCACCTCTGGAAGCTCTAGGAAAATGGGGTCCTCGTTTGAACGGAACTGCCTTCAAGGCCACCTGCTGCAAGAGCTAGCACCCGAGGCTGGGGTCTGGGAGTCCCTTCCTTCCCGCTGCTCCCCACCTGGCAGCAGGGGCTGGGAAGGAACAGGCATGGCGGAGGCCACAGCTCACCAGTGTGGATGATGATGTGCTTGGACAGGTCCCCCACATTCACGAAGGCCTTGCTGCACACGCTGCACTTGTGTGGACGGATGTTGTCATGGTGGCGAATATGATTGGCCAGCTGGCTGGACTGGACAAATCTGTGGGGCCACAGGGAGGGACTCGCATGGAACTGCCCCAACCTGGGTCTCCCGCCTCACCCTCTAGACTGAAAAGGACCCCTGGGACCAGAGCCTGGGGCGTGGGCAGCAGTTAGCGCAAGTCCCCAGCCAAGCCCCCAGTGTGTCTTCTGAGCCCCCTCACTGTGGGGTGCCTGGGCAATGGGTGTGGGGGAGAGGGGGCAGGACCTCTTGCCGCAGCGCTCGCATACGTAGGGCTTCTCCCCGGTGTGCTGGCGTACGTGGGCGATGAGAGAGCTGGCCTGGGTGAAGGCCTTACCGCACATCACACACTGGCACGGCTTCTCACCTGGGGACCGGGCAGAAGCTGTTGGTGCCTGCTCCTCCCCGTGACCTCCCAGCCCTGGGCATGGCTGCTCACCACCCACCTGTGTGAATGCGGACATGCCGCTGCAGAGCGCCGGGGTCTGCAAACTGTCGCTGGCAGTGGATACACACGTAGGGCTTCTCCCCGCTGTGGATCCGAAGGTGCCGCTTCAGGTTCCCTGTGGCGAGACCGAGGGCGAACCTGGCGTGGGGCACCACCGGTGGCCGAGGAGCAGGGGTGTGAGGGCAGCCAGGGCAGCCCTGGCCCTACCTGAGGTGGTGAACTGCTTCCCACACTCTCGGCACTTGAGGGGCCCGTCAGCGATGTGGATCTTCAGGTGGGCCTTCAGGTTCCCTACCTGTGCCCAGGGAGGGGTCAGGGGGGCCACCCCACAGAGCTCGGCCCCGGGCCCCCTCACCTGCCCCTCCCACAAAGAAGCAATCGACTCAGTCTTGCCAGGGTCCGTGGAGGGCTCCATCTCTCCTGGGTTAGGAGAGGTCCCAGGTCCCAGTGGTGAGAGGTAAGCCGCCCCACCCCACTTTTTCAGAACCAAACCCCGCCCTGACTCGACCTGCCCTCCACAGAGCAGCCGGGAGCTCCCCCGCGGGAGTGGCTCTCGCTGGGCCTGTTTCCTGGGTGAACAGGCTGATGAGCTCCTGGAGGCGGGCCTGTGCTCCCCACCACCGCCCCACCACGTGGCATGCATGCGGCTGCGACCACCGGGGCTCCCAGGCGCTGGTTCCGGGAGGGGTCCACACACCTGGTTGAACTTCTTGTCGCAGTGTGGGCACTTGTGCTCCTTGTCCGTGTCGTGGGTCTCCAGGTGGCGCATCTTGGAAGTGGGGTCGGAGAAGGAGCGGCCGCAGTAGTCGCACTGGTAGGGCTTCTCGCCGCTGTGCACCAGCTGGTGGCGCTTGAGGTTGCCCGAGGTGGTGAAGAGCTTGCCGCAGTCCTCGCAGCGGTAGCGCGCCTCGCCCGAGTGCCGCTTCTTGTGCAGGTTGAGCAGGCTGATGAGGCGGTAGCTCTTCCCGCACTCCTCGCAGCCGTAGGGCTTCAGAGGGCTGCAGGGCCAGAAGGCGACAGGAGGCAGGGCTCGCTGGGGCGTGGAAGACCGGGCCTGGCAGAGGCCTGGTCAGGAGGCCGGCCTGGGGCAGTACCTGTGCGTCTTCTCATGGGCCTTGCAGGCCGCCGGGTCGGAAAAGGCCTTGCTGCACTCACGGCACGAGAAGGGCTTCTCCCCCGTGTGGATGCGGATGTGCCGCTTGAAGTTCCCCGTGTGCGTGAACTCCTTCCCACAGTCCTGCGGGTGCAGCAGGGAAGCGGGGTGTGAGGGGGCAGCCGGTGGGAGGCCGGAGGGAGGCTGGCAGGGAGGGCTGGCCACACTCTCCCGCACCTCGCACTTGTGGATGACGGAGCCATAGGCCTTGGACTCCGTGCGATCACCGTAGGTGCCTGAGCGCAGCAGGCCCCGGGCCTCGGCGCCGAGCTCCTGCCCCGAGTCTGTGCCCGCTGACTCCTCGTTCTCGTTCTCCTCGGGGGCCTCTCCGTTCTCCAGCTGGGGACCCTCCTCCTTGACCTCAGCTGGCCCTGCGCCCTCCTCCTCTTGCTCCTCTTGCTCCTCTTGCTCCTCTTCCCCTTTCCGGGCGGGCTCCACCTCCATTTCTGCGGAGAGAAAGGCAAGCACGGAGGCGCCTCAGAGGGCGCGGGGACCTCGCAGCCAGGCCTGGGTCTGGACCCCACACACAGCCCTCTCTGCCTGAGCGCCTGTCACGGGCACCGGCAACATGTGGAAGGGACAGTAAATGGCCCCAGCACTGGCCAAGGAAAGCCCCCGGGGGGCCTGTGAACTGGGTATTTGCTGCCTGGCGGATGCAGGTAGGGGCTCAGCCAGCTGGGGTGGGTGCTGTCGGCCAGCAGGCACTGGAGGGTTGCTGTGGGTGGGAAGGCACCCCTGCACGGTGCTCAAAGCTGGGAAGCAGCAGAAGCTCCAGGCCTTTGAAGGACGTGCCTGCGCTCACAGATACACGGCTAGCATGGTCAGCCAAGGAACGACCTCGAGACTCAAGAACATGCGAAGACCGAGGTGTCCCAAAGCTGAAGTGCATGGTGACTCCAAGTGGGACTGGCTGGAGGCAGGAGGAGAGAGGGAGGCCCCAGTGCGCAGTGGAGGCAGGGCCCTGGGAGGATGCCCCAGGGAGGGCCTGGTCCTGGCTGGGCGGGGCTACCTTGCTCCGAGCTCTCGGACAAAGCAGCCTCAGCTTCTGCGGCAGCCATGCCACTAGTGGGGTCTGGCTTGAGCTCCGCAGGCGGCGGCTCCCGGGGTGCATCGGCTTTCTCTGTCTGCTCTGCACCTGGGTGGGGGAAGCACCGGAGACTGGATTGCTACCCTCTCCCCAGGGATCGGATACCTTTCCTGGACCAGCCAGCTGGTGGTGGCTGTATATGGCCCAGGAGGGGAGGCCCCAGCACACCCCTAGCTGAGGCTGTTGTGTCTGCTCTGTCTGAAACAGACCCCCTGGGACACATAATAGGTCATTCTGGGTAACACACAAGCTCAAGAGGTGCAGGTGCCCATGCCACCTGCCCCAAGGCAGCCCTCACTACTCCCAGCCCAGGCCGCTGGGAGGTGACAGGGCAGCTAGCTGGGTCCTTCGCATCTGACTCACCGCTGGCTGTGCTCTGGGCCTGACCGCCACGCTCCTCCTTGAGGTCCCTGCTGGGGCCTGTGGGTGCGCTGCGTCCTGCCTGCTCCAGCCTGCTCAGCGTGCTGGTGGCCGCCTTCTCCTCTTTAGCTCTCTTGTCCCCTCCTGGAGATGGTACAGGGCAGACCTGCCGTTTCCCATCAAGTGCCCGCCATTTGGAGGTATGAGGTGGCCCAGAACTTGCTAGGTCTTCCTCGTCCTCCCTAGGGTACCTCTAAGTAGTGGTTTGCTGATTTGTTCATTCACCAAATTATTCACAGCGCACCCACTCCATGCCAGCTGATGGCTGGGCAGTGGGAATACAACAGTGATGGTTCCTGCTTGTGTGGGATATGCAGACCTCATGTGTGCACTAACGGAGCTGATCAGAGGTCAGCACTAGGAAAGGGAGGAATGCGGCCTCTGGAAGTCTACAGCAAGGCACCTGGCCCACAGTGGGCATCTGAGGTCTTTATCTTAGCAGCTAAGGGGAGTGGAAGGAGGGGCTCAGGAGAACAGACCCACAGGAGGGTTTAGGAGCAAACCCTGCCCATGTGCAAAGGCACTGAACCAGGCACGGCTCCCAGGTGCTCTGCAGGGGAACCCATGTGCAAAGGCACTGAACCAGGCACGGCTCCCGGGTGCTCTGCAGGGGAAAGGCAGGCAGAGAGGCCACCCTCAGACCTGAGGCAAACTCTCGCCAGCACCCACAACCGAGTCAGGGCCAGATGAGGAAACTGAGACCCAGAAAGTCAGAGGCAGAGCTCACGTCAAGAGCCAAGGTCTCTGGCCATCTGCTTGGGAGCAGCTGCCAATAACCCACCTTCTGTGGCCAAGGCCTCCGCATTTCCCCCAGGGCTGGTAGCCGGCTCAGCAAGTGACTTGAGGGCATGGCAGGCTGTGATGATGTCCTGCATTTGGAGGAAGGTGGCCACGGCCAGCACATCATCCACGTTCTCAGGGCTCAGGCTCAGCTTGGCCGTGTACATAAACTCCAGCACCTGCCCCAGGCCTGCCGAGGACAGGACAGCTGTCAGAGACCCACCTCAAGATCCGGCACTGGCAGCCTGCCCCACCACTCCACCCAGCAGCAGGACGCAGGGATTTAGGAACAGCTGAGTGGCAAGCCTGCATCGCCCCATCTCCTGTGTGGGGAGGAGGCAGGTAACCTGGAGGATCTCAGCACTGCCAATAGCCCTTGAAAAGAAGTGCTCACTGAGGGTCTCAATGCCCGCCCTGCACAGAGGACAGGTGTGAACACCTGCCCTGCACAGAGGACAGGAGGTGTGAATGCCCGCACTGCACAGGGAACAGAAGGTGCGACTGTCCACCCTGCATGGAGGAGGATGGGCTGTGAATGCCACCCGTGCATGGAGAAAAGGAGGTGTGAATATGCACCCTGCACAGAGGACGGGGGTATAAACGCCCACTCTGCACGGAGGACAGAGTGTGAATGCCTGCCCTGGACGGGGACAGAGGTGTGAATGCCCACCCCGCATCAGGGAGAGATGGTGTGAACACCTGCCCTCCACACCCTCTACTTGGCCGCTACACTTTACCAGCAGAGGACACTCCAACCTGACTTTCATCAGTGCTCTGCTACCAACTCTGTATCTGACTGACCTCCAGGCCGGTCACTGACCTCTTTGGATCTCAGTTTCCACATCTATAAAATGGGAGAATAATACCTTCTCACGGCATGTCATGCCAGTCTGGGCTGGGAGTCCGAATCCAGGACCAGTTCCTTCCACAACCCCAAAGTCTTCCTGACACTGCTCCCAGCCCCTAGGCCCTCCCCATCACCTCTCCCCACACTTCTAGTTAGCACTGGGGTAGATGCTTCAGGACTGACTCTCCCATGGAAAGGGGCCAGAGGGCATAGAGTCTGCCTGCTCTCTGCCCTTCCCAATGAGGCTTTTCCTGTGTTCACTGCGGCCTAGAGCTCATCATGAGCCTTTCCTGCCAGTTCTCCCCTTACCACTCCACTCCCAATCAAGACACGTCCCCGAAAGGTGGGAGGAACTTAGTACTGACATGCTCATGGCCTGAAGCCTGTGCGGGAGGCCTGTTGCATCCCACAGCCTGCAGATGCTGCCCCTGGAGGGCCTAGCATGGCACAGGGCCAGCCATAGCTTCTGGCCCTCAGCAAGCTCAGCCCCAGCCCTGAAGGGGTACCTGCCGCGTTACTGATGTCCAGGTGCACCACGTCCTTCTGGTCCACAAAGAGCATTTTGAAGTACTCGCTGCAGGCCGCCAGCACTGCTTTATGAGCCTTAAAGTGAACACCGTCCACCACAAAGGTGCAGTCACAGAGAAGCCCCAGCTGCCGCTGCTGGTTCAGCTGTTCCAAGACGTGCTGGCTGTGCTGGGGAAAGTCCATGGCTGCAGAAAGCCAAAGGGCGTTGGGGTTAGCATGGAGAAAGGACCTCAGACACACTCAGTCATTCCCAAACTCCCAGACAAGCATCACGGAGAAGACAGAATTAAAACAAGTGAGGGCATTTCTGCCACAAAAGGGCAATTCACTCCAGATACCCCCTGCAAACCCAACTCAACCAACTGGTGGTTCCTGGATTCCTGGGTTTACTGGCCAGGAAAAGTGGCCCAAACCAAAAAGCATTGGGGCACCAACACGAGGCAGCCGCCTCTGTATCCAGCCTGGTAATCACATGAAAAAGTCAAAAAAGGGAACAAACACAGAACACTGAAATGTGTCATCATTTCAAAAATGAAAAGACATGGTCACTTTAACGTTTGTTACAAAAAGAATGCATGACAATCTCAGAATAAAGGACAGATGTTTCAATTGTTTTCTTTAAGAAAACTTTCCTATCTTGTTATTTTTCTCATTCTCTCATGGACAGGTGAAGACAAGACGGTGTTTCATCAGCCAGCGTTGCAGAACTTGGCCCCTCTCAGGCTCTGCGCATACCCCATCCCCCCGCCAAAGCCTAGCTCTCCCTCTCTTTCCGACTCATGGGAACTACCTAGAGTTGCAGTCTTCTGACTCTAGAAACCTGTGTCCTGGTGGCCATCCCAGGAGAAACAACTTAAATCCTGACACCAAGAGCTGCTGACCTGGCCACAACTTCTCTGTCGAGGGCCTCACTTAATGCCTGGAAATCCCACAAGTGAAAATGCTCAGGAAAATTCCATGGCCTGGTGCCGAGCAGTCTTGAACCACACAAGCTGTGACTAAGTAACTATCTAAAACAGCTCTCCCTCCCGCCCCACCACCACCCAGAGTCGGCGTCAATATCAGCAATTGTCTAGGGAAAATAAGCAGGCCCTCTTTTCTAGAAAGAACCCATTTCAGAATGTTTGAAGAGAAAAGTCAACACCCACTGTCTGGGGCCACATTAGACATATTCAACTGGGCACGGCTGTCACGCCCTGGCCCAGGATCTGCTAAGGGGTAGTGAGTTCTCTGCCTGCTCCTCTTCTCTGAGGCCTGAGTTGGCACGGGGCTGGATCCCTGCTTCTGGGCAGCTGAGAGGGACACTTTGAGGCTCTCTGCCCCCAGTTTCGGCAGCTCTGCCCCAGCTTGGGCGCTCCCCTGTGACATCAGCATCTTGGGGGTGAATCACCGCGGCAGCTCTGAAGCTGCCGTGGCCATGCATGGCTGTTGGGCTGTGATGAGTTGCAGGGGAAGCCACACCTCTCACACCAGCACAGGTCGGCCTTGAAGGGCGCCAAGGCCCCCTGCCATGTGATGTCTGGAAACTTTTCACAAGTGGGGGTATCTGCTGAGGTGGGGGAAGTGACGCAACAAATAATGGGGTGCGTGGCAGTGACAACGGGCATGAGCCACAGCGCACCAGCCTCTGAGCCACAAGTTTAGCACTGCAGCTGCTGCCGGAGACCCAGAAACGGCCGTTTCCTCCCCCAAACATCTCCGCCCCAGCTTCGGCTCTCCCAGTGACATTCCTAAATGGCTGTGGCTAGAGCCCTAAGTGTAAGCACTGGAGAGCCAGGGCCAGCTCCGCAATCAGGAGGTAAGGCCCTGGGGCAGCTGGCCCCGCACCAAAGCCAAGTGGCTGGCAGCAGCCCACGGCCACCTGGAGCATAGCATAGAGGCCTTTCTTTCCTGTTCTCGGTCCCTGGAAGCAGCAGGTTCCCATCTGTGACCTGAAGGAACACAAGGGAGAATCGTGGCTGTGCTGCTCCTATGCACTGGACGTGGGGAGGCACCAATGTCCAGCTTGTGGATCAAGACTTCAAGGGCACAAAGGGCAATGTGGGTGCAGAAGGAACCAAAGGTAGGGGCGAGGTGGGCCCAGGCCACGTCAACCCTAGAGCTGTCTTCTCCTGGCTGTGGAAAAGGTCACGCGAGCACACAGGTGTGTGGGTGGCAAGCCCTGGGCCTCAATTGCTAGTCATCCCCTACATACCCAGGAGCCCCAAGTGCAGAAGAGGGGAATACCAGGGCCCACACAGGGCAAAATCCTCAACTGGCTTCAGAAGCAGCCCATCTGGAACTTGCAAGTGAGGCCCAACCCTTCTCTCCTGGCTGTGTGCCCGGCTTCCTCACCTTCCCCAGGAGCCAACCTGAAACTTAAGCCACCCAGGTGCTAAAACAACCTGGGGAGCATCAGCTGAACCCCCAGAGGTACAGACAACCCTCTAGCAGGAAAACCATCTGACCTGCCAGGAAGAGACAAGTGAGAAGACTCCTAGCCAAGGGGAGGGACAGGATCAATCCACCTGTCTGGGCCCAAGTCTGAGATGAGCCTCCCTGTGGCCATGTGCCCTGGGGCTTCCTGGCAAGCACAGCCCCGCCCGGCCATACAGCTGTCCTGGGACTGGATGGATGGATGGATGGATGGATGGATGGATGGATGGATAAGCTCAATAGATTAGATAAGACACATTTGCTAGATAATAAAATAGTAAAGGCCCTGAGGACATACCACCACCAGCCAAGAGAGCAGCTGTGTGCCCATGAGCAACGTTCACTTTTCCAATGCAAGATGCCCACCCAGAAGTGGGCTCCTCCCACACATGGGTGTTAGGAGGAGAAACAGAGGCGTCTGTAATCCTCTGAGGCCGCTCCAACAGAGACATGCACCAAAAGGGAAGAAAACAGGAGAGATGCTAAGAGGTAGGGAGGAAGAAGTGAAGATGGGCAAAGTAAGGGAAGGAAAGGAGAGGGGAAGGAAGTAAGGGAGGGAGGGAGGGAGGGGCCCTGTACCCACAGAGAGATCAGCGGCAGCTGAAATGCACTTACTAGTACGATCTGGGACTGGCCTCCCAGGGGTGCAAGAGCAGCTCGAGGGGGCCAGGAGGGGGCAGACCAAGTGCTAAATGGTGTCACCCGCAGAACTGTGTCACCGTGGACTTTACAACCCGAGCCGCACCCTCATGGGGCAAGTGGAGCTCAGGGTCCCCCAGGCTGTTCCCCAGCCGGGAAGCTCGAACAGCCCCTCTCTAAGGCCTGTGGTGAGATGGGAGGTATGGCCAGCTGGGTCCTTCCCTCAGAGGGGCTGAGCTAGAACTAGGCAGTCCCCCACCTCCAACCCACGTGAACTGCTCTGGAGGGATCACCAGCCTGTGTCCTAGTTCCTCTCTTATCTGTTCCTCAGTGACAGGAACCCAGCAGGATGGCTAAGCTTGGATGGACACAGGAAGAGGGTCTGGGAGCGAAGGGGCGTGCGGGTCCTAGGAGCATATCGCCTCCCAAGTACATGCTAGGACGTGCTGTCTGAGGAGACGCTAACCACAGTAATCAGATCAACAGCCAGCTGCTCCCCATCACCTGTGCGGGCACAGACGGTGAAGAAATACTGTTCCCACCAGGCAGCCTGCCCCCACCCCACCCTTGGAATACGGTGACCATCACTCAAGCACAAGTGTCAAGGTCTGTGGTCTTTACTTCATCTCACGTGACGGGTGATAAATACGGGCACTAGTTAAAGCGACTTCTAAGGAAGATCCGAAAACCTTAGACCCACGGAAAACGCCAACAGAACAAGACCACAGAGCCCAGCAGCCCAGAGTCCTCATTTTAGATGCAGACTGACCTGACCACCCCCTCACAAAGTCTTGGCTGCAATCGGGCACCTTTTCCCAACACCTCCAGTCACTCAGTTTTCCTCTCTGACCTCGGGTGTCAGAGCTGGGAGGCTGTCCTGATGACCAAAAGCTTAGCTGGACACAGAGCCCTGGGCTCCTTCACAAGGAATTCACTGAGGAACAAAAAAGTGAGGCACTGAGGACACCTGCAGTGTGAGTCCGGACAAGCACACTGACACAGCGGAACGGACGCAGCGGAACTGACACGGCGGAACAGACGTGGACGATGTAGGGCCCCTCTCAGGATGGCCAGCAGTTCTTCCCCTGCCAGGGCCACCAAGCCTCCCATGGAGAGACGCTGTCTCTTTCCCTTCCATTGGAATCTGGATGGCCCAGTGACGACTCTGACCATCAGGATGCAGGGACTGTGCCGATTCCAGACCTAAACCTAAAGAAGCCTGGAAGATCCTGCTCTGGCTCCTGGGAACCCAGTCACCGAGCTGGAGGAAAGTCCAGGCTCCCGTGTGAGTGGGAAACACACGGAGGGGCTCTGGGGAGAGGGCACGCGGAGAACAGCAGAGAGGCCTCTGACAGCACCAGCGCTGTGTGGCGAGGGACACTTCCCTGGACCTCCCAGCCCAGCTGCTCGCTGTTGCACGCACGGCCTCAGCCAACAGCTCGGAGCAAGCGACTGCCCGTTCATCCATAAAACGGTAAGAAATACTGACTCACTGATGACTTATGCCACTGGGTTTTGGGGTGGTGTGCTGTGCAGCAAGAGATAGGAGACAGACGGTAAAACTATAAAGAAAAGGAAGTGATTAAGCCAAAGGTTCAGGATGATGGTTCTCCCTGGACGGGGGAGGGTAAGCAGGGGACTTCTGAGATCCTGGAAGAGTTCTCTTTCTTTACTTGGAGGCCCCTGGATTTATTACTTAAACTAAACGTGTATATTTCATGTACATTTACATGAAAACTATTTCAATTTTTTAAAAAAAAATTATTATTTTTTTGTAGAGGCAGGGTTTCACTATGTTGCCCAGGCTGGTCTCAAACTCCTGAGCTCAAGCAATCTGCCTACCTTGGCCTTCTAAAGTGCTGGGATTACAGGTGTGAGCCACTGCACCCAGTCATTTTTCAAAAATTTTAGTAGAAAAAGTGAGATTCAGTTGCCAGATTTGATCCAGTCATGGCACGGAGTGTGCAGGCCAAGGCTGGGTTGCTCCCAACCACACTCCTGGCCATGCTCACCAGGGCTGCCTTGAGGCCCAGCATGGCAGCGACGGTCAGAGGAGCTAAGAGAACCACCGAGGCTCCTGTGGGTAGGATTCAGGAGGGCTGGCCCCAGAAAGCACAACCCATTGCATCTGTCTTGCAGTTCCAAAGCACCATAGGCTGCTGAGTAAGAAAGGTTTCTGTTTGGGCCATGAAATCCACTCTGGTACCAAGTTCCACATTGCTGCCTCCACGACGCAGGGATTCCAGTGGCAGCTGAGCCCCGTGGAAGCAGCAGAGCTTCCCGGGACAGGCCAAGCAGGATCTGGATCCAGGTTCCACCAGCCACTCGCAGGTGATCTCCAGCAAAGCTTCTCCAATGGCCAATGGGGCTAAGGGTATGACTTCCTTTGTGACAGGATTAAATTCAGTAACACATGTCAAGGCCTGGTACAGTGCCCGGCACGTCGTGAGCATGCAGCAAACTGCTGTGACCAGGAAGCACAGATGCACGATAGTTCTGTTTTTTTAGGCCAAAGACTTTATCAGATGGTTTCTATATACCCCTTTATGCTGGGCACACTGGGTGTGTTTCAAAACCATGTGGTGACTTGACCTTGTTAAGAGGTTGTAATCATAACCCATTACTCCTAAATGCAATCTGGAAAAATCCCAGAGCACAATTAGCATGAAGAGAGGGAGGAAGTGACGGGAGGGGCACTGAGTGGAGAGACATCTAGAGCTATTGTCTCTGCCAGGAGGCACTTTATATTGAACAACTGTTCTGTTAAACTCCAAGGGTGCTCCAAGGCGAAGGCTGGAGTGCAGGCCCAGAGCGCTAAGTGGCCCCAGAGAGCACAGCTCCATCTCAGAGTCAAATGGACACCTGTCAAACATGAAATGTTACCCAGGTTATTAGTGTGCACTAAACTACCTGCAGGGTTTCCACACTGCCTCAAAGGGAAGCCATTAAGCCAGGAAGCAACTGGCCTACCATAGGGAGACACTGATCTTCACAAACAACAGTCCCCGGCTCCCAGAATAAGCTGCACCCAGCTATGAGCCTTGTCATGAGCCATCTCGTGCCCAGGTGCTTGAGGAACCTAAGGGCACGTGAGAAGGATCACCATTTGGCTTCCAGTTGCTCAGCATTCTTGATTTTCTAGAAATACAGGTGGATCAACATAAACTTCCAAAGGAGCCAGGTACAATGGCTCACGCCTGTAATCCCAGCACTTTAGGAGGCCAAGGCAGGAGGACTGTGGGAGGTTTGAAACCAGCCTAGGCAACATGGTACAACCCTGTCTCTACAAAAGAAATTAAAAAACTACCCGAGTGTGGTGGCACACACCTGTGGTACCAGCTACTCAGGAGGCTGAGAGAGGAGGATAGATTAAGCCTAGGAGGTCGAGGCTGCAGTGAGCTGTGATTGTGCCACTGCACTCCAGCCTGGGTGATGGAGCAAGACCCTGTCTCAAAAAAAACAAACAAACAACTTCTGGCCAGGCGCGGTGGCTCACGCCTATAATCCCAGCACTTTGGGAGGCCAAGGCTGGTGGATCACTTGAGGTCAGGAGTTTGAGGCCAGCCTGGCCAACATGGCAAAACCCCATTTCTACTGAAAATACAAAAATTAGCCAGGTGTGGTGGTGCGCGTCTATAGTCCCAGCTACTCAAAAGGCTGAGGCAGGAGAATCACTTGAACCCGGGAGGCAGAGTTAACAGTGAGCCAAGATCACACCACTGCACTCCAGCCTGGGTGACAGAGTGAGACTCTATCTCCAAAAACAAACAAACAAATGAAAACTTCCAAGAAAATGGAAGTTCACACCAGGCCAGGCTTGTGAGCATGAAACCTACCTGCCCAACCCCACCAACCACCCCAGTTTGACAACACATTCCTTTGAGTGCAAGGGATGGCAGAAAAGCAAAGATGAACAAAACCAACCCTGCTGGCACCTTCCTCCTCACCCAGCACACACTCTTCTTGTATTAAGATTGGATTTCTCAAACTTCTAAAATCACTTTCTCCTTTAGATAAACATATACATCTTGGCCCCTCCCGACAACCTAATTCTGGTATTTCCACTGGAGAGTGCCCATTCCGAGCTTAAGAATCACTGCTATCTCTACACACTCCCAACAGCCAAGGTTCGGTAGTATTTTCAGAACTTTGTATGTATGATAAAAAAAAAAAAAAAAAAAAAAGGATTTTTTTTAAATCTTAAAAATGTGTAAATACAAAATGAAATTACAATGCTGACTTTGCTTTTCAAACTATACAACTACCGCTATCGGCCGGGCGCGGTGGCTCAAGCCTGTAATCCCAGCACTTTGGGAGGCCGAGACGGGCGGATCACGAGGTCAGGAGATCGAGACCATCCTGGCTAACACGGTGAAACCCCGTCTCTACTAAAAAATACAAAAAACTAGCCGGGCGAGGTGGCGGGCGCCTGTAGTCCCAGCTACTCGGGAGGCTGAGGCAGGAGAATGGCGTAAACCCGGGAGGCGGAGCTTGCAGTGAGCTGAGATCCGGCCACTGCACTCCAGCCCGGGTGACAGAGCGAGACTCCGTCTCAAAAAAAAAAAAAAAAAAAAAAAAAAAAACAACTACCGCTATCTTTCAGATTTAGGCCAGGTGCAATGGCTCACACCTGTAATTCTAGTACTTGGGGAGGCCGAGGCTGGAGGATCACTTGAGGCCAGAAACTTGAGACCAGCCTGGGCAACATAGTGAGACCCCATCTCTACAAAATAAAAATTAAAATATTAGCTGGGCGTGAGCTATGACTGCACCACTGCACTCCAGCCTAGGTGACAGAGGGAGACCCTATCAACATCAACAACAAAAGTTTAGCCACACTTTTGAGGGGGCAGACACCCCCCTGCCTGATCCCTGATGGACCCCACTGCTCTAGGACTATGCATGAAAGGGAAGGCTGGCAGGCCCTGAAAAAGAGCTGTCCAGGATTCCAGCAGCCCAGGCCAGCTTAGAATCCGCTACGCTGGTATGCGCTCCAGGGACTTGTGAAGCTCAACACGGTAAATTAAGTGGCCTTCCTGCCAAAAAGACAAAATCACGACATGTGGGACTTGGGCAGTACCTGATCATTCCCCAAGGCACACACACCCATTAGCCACAAATACTTCCCGAGTGTCAAGCAACAGCACTGACACTGCCTTAAATGATACAATGTGTCACCCCCTCTCTCCTACCAGTTTAATAAACTCACTGCAAGGTGGGGCTACTTATTTCTTCCTTACAGCTGTTTATAGCACCTTACCCAGAACCCTGCTCTCAAGTGGTTACAGATCAAGTGGGGAATAGGCCGGTTGAGAGCAGAGATCTCTGGCCTTTTTGAGAATGACTAACTCAATGTCAAAGTATTTCCTAGACCCTTATGAAATGACAGCTGTACTTCTGGTACAACTTGTTAACTGAGAAAATAGACAAAAGCCACTATGAAAAAGTGAATGCCCATTCTATCAATCACAAAGGCATTTGAGCAACAATTCTATGTACATGGATAACAAATTTCCCCAATATAGAGAAAATCAGTGGGTGATACAGCTGCTCATCGGCTCATAATTATTGATTGCCATTTAGGGGTGTTCAGCCTATAAATTAGGAAACATACATATAGAGAGAAGACTAATGAATTTCACAAATGTCTAATGAGTGAGTCTACCTTGTGTTTGTCCTAGGTACTATGTTAGAGCTTCGAACCGAGTGGGGAAGACAGGTAATACATGGGTATAATAAACAATGGCAGCTACCAAGTGCTGTGGAGAAACTAAAGCAAGCTGAGCAGATCGAGAGGCAGGGGCTGTTTACTATTTAAGAAAGGAGGCGGCCGGGTGCAGTGGCTCACGCCTATAATCCCAGCACTTTGGGAGGCTGAGGCGGGTGGATCACGAGGTCAGGAGTTCAAGACCAGCCTGGCCGACATAGTGAAACCCCACCTCTACTAAAAATACAAAAAATTAGCTGGGCATGGTGGTGGGTACCTGCGATCCCAGCTACTCAAGAGGCTGAGGCAGAAGAATTGCTTGAACCTGGGAGGCTGAGGTTGCAGTGAGCTGAGATCGCACCACTGTATTCCAGCCTGGGTGACAGTGAGAGACTCCTTCTCAAAAAAGAAAAAAATAAAAGAAAGAAAGAAAAAGAAAGGAGGCAAGGGAGACCTCAGAGGAGGTGGCATTTAAGCAAAAACCTGAATGAGGTGTAAGAGTGAGCCAGGCCACGTATGCCCAGGGACCATTACAGACACGAGGAAGAGCAGATGCAAAATCCCTGAGGCGGGCATGACCTTGGCACAGGGGCCGGTGTGTCTGGAGAGGAGGAGGTGTGTGGCACAGGGGCCGGTGTGTCTGGCTGGTGTGTGTGCGCGAGAATGAGAGCAGTGGGGGCTGAGCTCGCCCAGGCTCGCAGGGACTCAGCGGACTCTGGATTTCTTCTAAGTGCACTGGGATGCCTTGGGAGTGACGAAGAGTGACAGAAAAGAGCAGAAGAGTGAGGCTCCTAAAAGGCCCTCTGACTGCAGTGCACAGACAGATGGCAAGAAGGCTTAGCGGGGGCCCCAGTTAGGCTACTACAGTAGAGAAGAGATAGCAGTGGCCTCACCAAGGAGGTAGGAAACAGGTGAGAAGCGGTCAGATTAGGAATATGTTTTGGCAGAGCTGATCAAGCAGATGTGTGTTGTGACAGAAGGAAAGGAGTCAAGGATGACACTAAGATCTGTGCCCGGAGACACTGGCCCAGTGGCGGTGCCACTTCCAGACAGGAGGAGTGGCAGGAGGAAATTCCGTGGGGGGAATCGGAGTTCTGTTCTGGCCAATTACAGCTGAGATGTCTTGTAGAGACGGTAATTAAAGCCACAAGGTGGAACAAGATATCCATGGAAGCAGGTATTGGATAAACAAGAGAAGAAACCAATGGACTCAGAATCCCAGCTCCAAACTGAACACAGTGACCTCAGGCAAGCAATCTCTGAGTTTTAAACTGCTCACCTGTAAAACAGGAAAACCACCATAAATACGAGTGTTCAGTGAGACAACAAGCAGATAGGAAGTGTTGCCCAAATACTGGCAAAAGTGGAATTAGATATTACTTCTCTAACACAGCTCTGTGACTGACACAGTTAAAACAAAAGGGAAATGATGAACTAATAAAACAAAAACAAACCCAAGTGGCCTCTCCGTACCAGGGCAGCACAGGGCTCCTGCCAGAGAGGACAGCAGCTGGCCACAGCCTTGGGAGGGCGGCGGACGGAAGCCAACGGAGCCGCAGCCTGGTCCAGTACGACAGAAAAGTGCGCAGGTGTTGCTTCTCTCCGGCTGCAGGCTTCCACCGTCAGGCCTTTGTTACGGTGCAGCTTAGGGCAGAAGGCCTGGGAACTCAAGTTCAATATAGAAGGATTCGGGGGTCCAGTCTCCATAATTGGTGGGCTGAGGGGATGGTGGAGTGGATGTTTACTTCAAAGTCCACTGCAAAGTGCCCGGGGCCCTGGGATAAGGCTGGCTCTGAGCCCCAGCCCCTCAGCCTTCACTGGGGAAGAAGGACAGTGTGATGAGTGCTGAATGGGTGCTGCCGAGTGCCAGCCTGGGAGGATGTGACCACACCTAAAGACAGACAAAGGCAAGAAAGACATTTGGGCAGGGGACAGCATAAGCAATGACAGCTGCGGGGCCGGGGGAGAAGGGGGATCCTGCCCCAGCACACAAGAGAAAGGAGGGGACAAAGTGATGGGAAACAGCCGGACGGCCAGGCTGGGACTAGGCACTTGGGCTGGGACCACCACACCAGGACTCAGTGACAACCTTGGCAGTCAGGAGCCACACTGCACCTTGAAAGGGGAAGATGAAGGCTGGATCCTTGGGATGGGAAAAATGGGATGATATCACCCCCAGGTGGCCCTAGAAGGGTTTGGCTGGTGCCAAGAATCCAACACACACGATTCTTTCTGGCAGCCTGCACAAATGACCCTCCCACTAAATACTGTTAAATCCTCTAAAAGTTTTAAGCATCTCTTCTTGGAGTAGCTCAAAGTCTCTTAAAATTTAGTATCTGACCCTTCCCAGTGGAAGGTGGGCCATGCCATTTATCCAAAACTATAAGCCCAGGCTAAGAATGTAGACATCTTACTTATTTTTAAAAGACAACGTCCACATTTCTGTAGGGTATACATGAAACTGGTAATGAGAAGCCCCTCAGGGGAGCAGGGGAAGTGGGGAAGGAGCTGAACTTTTCACAATATATCCTTTCTGTATTGTTCACCACTTGTAAACACTATCTATTAAAAAATTAAAACCGAGAAAGCTGAAGAAGAATGGAGAGAAAAAGAGGAGGGGAGGAAGGAAAGAAGGAAGAGGGAAGGGAAGGAGGGAGGAGAGGGAGAGAGGAGATGGAGGGAAGGAGAAAGGAGAGGGAGGAGAGGGAGGGAAGGGAGGTCCCAGCTATCTAGGAGGCTGAGGTGGGCGGATCGCCTAAGCCCAGGAGTTTTGAGGCTGCAGCGAGCTATGATCATACCACTGCACTCCGGCATAGGCAACAGAGCAAAACTCTGTCAAAAAGTAAAAATAAAAAAGACAGGAAAGAAAGAAAATAAAAGGCTGCAAAGTCAGAGACCTAAGTCCTTTATTTCTATCTACCATAAAATCTTTAAGACATTTTCTACAAGATCTGGTGACTGAAAACTTCTCAAAGGAAAAAATGTCTCATGAGGGAAATGGAAAATTATGGTAATGTGCACAGAGAATCAATGTATTACTCAGGAAAACAATATGAGCAAAAATTCCTTGAGGGGACGCCCCTAGCACAGCAGCTGGGGCTCTCGTGTTCAAATCCAGAGGAAGCCCCCTGACACTGCGATGAAACTCAAGTCCTTCTCCCTGGGACACACCCACACACAATTCAACATGCAACTGTGGGGGGCTTGCTACTCCCAGGACCCAGTTAAAACACTCCTACCCTGGAATCCAGCCAAAGCTAGTTAAGTGCCTCAGGCAGGAGTACTTGAATCTCTGTACCTCAATTCCTCTTCTGTAAAATAGAGATGATGGCAAAATTTCTTCTTCATAAAGCTACTGCTGGCCGCCATCATTTTATCATTACACATAAACCCATGCCAGCAAGGCTGATAAATTATAGAAAACATTTGGCTTGAAATTGTTTTTAATTTTTTAAAAAAGAAAAAAAATATATAGAAAAAACACAGCCCAATGCTGTCATCCTTGTCCTATCTTCCAAAAATGGATGTAAAAATCTCATCAGTACAGAATGGGAGAAAATTTTTGCAATCTACTCATCTGACAAAGGGCTAATATCCAGAATCTACAAAGAACTCAAACAAATTTACAAGAAAAAAAAACAAACAACCCCATCAAAAAGTGGGCAAAGGATATGAACAGACATTTCTCAAAAGAAGACATTCATACAGCCAACAGACACATGAAAAAATGCTCATCATCACTGGCCATCAGAGAAATGCAAGTCAAAACCACAATGAGATACCATCTCACACCAGTTAGAATGGCAATCATTCAAAAGTCAGGAAACAACAGGTGCTGGAGAGGATGTGGAGAAATAGGAACACTTTTTACACTGTTGGTGGGATTGTAAACTAGTTCAACCATTATGGAAAACAGTATGGCGATTCCTCAAGGATCTAGATCTAGATGTACCATATGACCCAGCCATCCCACTACTGGGTATATACATACCCAAAGGATTATAAATCATGCTGCTATAAAGACACATGCACACGTATGTTTATTGCGGCACTATTCACAATAGCAAAGACTTGGAATCAACCCAAATGTCCGTCTGTGACAGACTGGATTAAGAAAATGTGGCACATATACACCATGGAATATTATGCAGCCATAAAAAAGGATGAGTTTGCGTCCTTTGTAGGGACATGGATGCAGCTGGAAACCATCATTCTTAGCAAACTATCACAAGAACAGAAAACCAAACACCGCATGTTCTCACTCATAGGTGGAAACTGAACAATGACATCACCTGGACTCGGGAAGGGGAACATCACACATCGGGGCCTATCATGGGGAGGGGGGAGGGGGGCGGGATTGCATTGGGAGTTATACCTGATATAAATGATGAATTGATGGGTGCTGACGAGTTGATGGGTGCAGCACACCAACATGGCACAAGTATACATATGTAACAAACCGGCACGTTATGCACATGTACCCTAGAACTTAAAAGTATAATAAAAAAAAAAAAAATTAAAAAAAAAAAATCTCATCAGTAATCCAGGCACCCATGAAGTTTCAACCTGAAAAAAGGAAAAGGCCCCACACACTGCAATGCTTACTCCACTTGATAGGAATCAGAATGAAAGGCATAAATGCTTAATACTTGATGGTAACCGCCACCTTCTTTCTACAAAGGACACAAGGACTGCAGAAGCAAAGAGGCTTTCATTGAGGAAGAAGAACATGACAATCACAAGGGAAGGGCTAGATGCCCCATGATACTCTTTAAGATCAAGAATTCAAGCCAAAAGAAAAAAGCAGGTTAAGTATGAACTGGAAATGGATATAGCTGGACTTCCATGTAGTATAGGCTCTTCAAGTGTGACTGACTTTTTCTGGGTTTGTATCCTCATTAGGATTAGGTAATTGCCAAGGTCCCTTGTAGTGATAAGATGTAATACATGCTTCAGCCTGGGCAACATAGCGAGACCCCATCTCCACAAAAAAATACAAAAACTAGCCAGGTGTGCTGGTGCGTGCCTGTGGTCCCAGCTACTTGGGAGGCTGAGGCGGGAGGATCACCTAAGCCCACAAGGTCGAGGCTGCAGTGAGCAGTGATTGCACCACTGCACTCCAGCCTGGACAACAGAGTGAGACCCCCCCATCTCGAAAAAAGAAAAAAGATTTAAGAAATGCTGCATAAATGAATGAATGATATCATTAATGAGACTGCCATGCATTCGAAGTATAACAGATGCAGTGTGACAATTAAAATGAGGCATTTACCTAGCAGTTAGCAGATTTTTTCCACTTAAAACTTTCCCTACAGTATTATCTTTAAGATTTCCAACTATGAACATGAACTGTATAGGACATGAACACCAACTGTGAAATACATATGGCAGAAGCCAACATCAGATTTTATATTTCTTATTCCAAATAGGATTAAGCTAAGATTCTATAAAACTTCACTGGGAAAAAACTCAATGAGTAAGAGAATATTTTAGAGGAATATTTTGGGGATCCCAAAGCCTTAAGTTGGGGCTCGATAATCAGTGGTCAAGACTCAATGTCTCAGTTTCCAGTGATGTTGAAAAACTGCTGGGCTTCTCAATCTGGATGCAGAAGTGCTGTCCTACAGCAGAGTTTTTAGAAGCAGCCCAGTAAGGATTAGGAGAGGCTCAGGGGCACAGGGCTCCCCTTCAACAAACAGTGGGGCTGACCTCCAGCCCCTGAAATCCCTACCGCCTCCGGCTGCGATGAATCAGCAAAGCTGCTCCCAGGCCAAGCCTTGAAACGGAAGGCTTGCAACCCTGGGTGGTTTCCCACCAGCCGCTTTGAAGTGCAAACTTCTGAGAGAAACTTGGAGACCACCCCCAAATGTGGCCTGGCTCCTGGTCCTAATAAGACCAGGGAAGTGAGGGGAATGGGATGGAGAGGGAGGCACAGCTAGTGATGACAGGGGGTGGGGTCCCAGTGAAGAAGTATATTTTACTATGTTAATATATATGCTTTATCAGTAAACCGGGAGAGGTGGCTCATGCCTCTAATCTCAGCACTCTGGGAGACGGAGGCAGGAGGACTGCCTGAGCTCAGGAGTTGAAGACCAGCCTGGGCAACATGGTGAGATCCCATCTCTACAAAAAATCCAAAATAATTTAGCCGGGCATGGTGGCATGTGTCTATGGTCCCAGCTACTTGGGAGGCTGAGGTGGAAGGATCACTTGAGCCTGGGAGGTTGAGGCTGCAGTAAGCTGAGACTGTGGCACTGCCGCTCCAGCTTGGGTGACAGTGCGAGACCTTATCTTGAATAAAATAAAAAATAAATAAAATGAAATAAAAATTATGAGTCCTGGTAAGAGACTGTGGGTGGAACTGTGCCCTGTGTGCAGAGAGGAAACTCAGCCTTGCTAATAACAGCTCCATCTGCCGAGACTCCAGGGGAGGTTACTGGCAAGAGAAACTCACGGGCTGGTTGTTTCCCGTGCAAACAGACCCTAACCCACAGCAGCCACGAAGGGAGTAAGGGCCAGAGCTGCTGTGGTGCCCCACCCCCACCCACAGTGTTTCACACTTCCATATGCCTCACCAGTACTCACAGTGATCCTGGGAGGAGGGACTAACACAGCCACCCGCATTAAGCAGATGAGCAAATCACAGTTTAAGAGCTTGTTGCTGACCTAGGTTGCACTGCCCTGCCCACATTCAAGGCCAAGTCCATCATACTCTGAAAACTGTGCCCTTTCCACTACAGAAAAGGACAAAACTTCTGTGGACAAACACAGAATAGCAGGTTCATCAGATTCTGAGCCTGTACCAAACGGACACATTCTCTGTCATCACAGGCACATAACAATCTCTCTTCCTTATACTAATGAGTGCTATAAAACATCGTATAAAACCCAGAAGTAGCTGGCTATGGTGGCACATGCCTGTAGTCCCAGCCACTCGAAAGGCTGAAGCAGGAGGATCACTTGCAGCCGGGATTTCAAGGCTGTAGTGAGCTTTGACTGCACCGATGAACAACCACTGCACTCCAGTCTGAGCAACATAGTGAGACCCTGTTTCTAAAAAAAATTTAAAAAATAAAAAAAATCCAAGGCTGGGCACAGTGGCTCACACTTGTAATCCCAACACTTTGGGAGGCCAAGGCAGACAGATTGCTTGAGCCCCGGAATTTGAGACTACCCTGGGCAAGATAGTGAGAACCCATTTCTAAAAAATATATAAACTAATTAATTTTAAAAAGCTCACACAATCCAGAAGTGAACATTACTAAGCAGTAATATATTCAGAGTTTGCTGCTGCCAGATGAAATGCAAAATTAAAACTAGGAAACAACTCCATTTCTGGCAAAGGTACCCTGGCCAACTCTCCTACTGCCAGCACTCACAAATGCTGAATAAAAAGTATAAGACATCTTTTAAAATGCATCAAAGATTGGGAATGATAGTAAGAGGAATTAAAAATAAATTAAAATATATCAAAGAACTGACAGGTCAGTAAGTAATACGGAGAGGTCAAAACATATCTAAACAAGGGCTGAAATCCAGAGAGCAAGTGGGACTTTGAGACCGGGTTTCAAGGAAAGACATTTGCAGAACTGGGCAAGATCGAGCCCCACCCTCCACCCCATCCCCACGGGGAGGTCCCACAGGACCTCGGTGGAAAGAAGACAATATGGAAATGGCCTATATCAAATCTTGGTGCCCAGCGGGGGAGGGAAAAATCTTCCCTGAGAATGTATAATGATCCGTAGTCTCCCAAAAGGACTACAGCCCAAATTTACGCCTTATAAAACACATATTTCAGACAGATGCAAGTGATCCCAGAAAGAAAGTATTGAATGCAAGAAGGAAGGAAGAACAATGAAAATAGTAAATATAATGAGCAAACCTAAACAAATGCTGAATAATGATGTTCATAAAAGTTGTAAAAGGACTGGCCAGTGGCTCACACCTCTAATCCTAGCACTTTGGGAGGCCAAGGCAGGAGGTTTGCTTGAGTCCAGGAGTTCAAGACCAGCATGTCTTTACCAAAAGAGACCCTGTATTTACCAAAAAAAAAAAAAAAAAGTGAAAATTAGCAGGGTGTGGTGGCGAGTGCCTGTGGTCCCAGTTACTCGAGAAGCTGAGGCAGGAGAATTGCATAAGCCTAGAAGGTCAAGGCTGCAGTCAGCTGTGATTGTGTCACTGCACTCCAGCCTGCAACAGAGTGAGACCCTATCTCTAGAGAGAGAGAGAGAGAAAAAAAAAATGTTTAAAAAGAACTAAAATACACACCTACCGAATAAAAGTGGAAGAGGAAGTGACAGGAATTAAAGTGTTCTCAGATCCTCACTGTTTGAGAGTAAGGTATAAAGACACTGACTACATTTAGACTTTGATAAGTTATATAAATTGAAAGCTATACCACATTTATGGATCACATGACTCAACATCACAAAAATGTCAACTCTACCCAATTTTATATATTATAAACTCAATGCAATTCTAATAAGACATACCAACAACTGTTATGGCATTTGACAAGCATAATCTAACATGACAATGGGGCCAGGCAAGATGGCTCATGCCTGTAATCCCAACGTTTTGGGAGGCTGAGGCGGGAGGACTGCTTGAGCCCAGGAATTCAAGACTAGCTTGGGCAACATGGTGAAACTCTGTCTCTACAAAAAAGACAAAAATAGCTGAGCGTGGTGGCATATGCCCCTAGTCTCAGCTACTTGGGAGGCTGAGGTGGAAGGATAGCTTAAGCCTGGGAGGTCAAGGCTGTAGTGAGCCAAGATCATACCACTGCACTACAGCCTGGGTGATAGAGCGAGACCCTGTCTCAGAAAAAAATAAAATGAAAATGGAAGAGCAATGGACCAAGGATTTACTAGACACCAGGTCACCAGTTTTCTAAAATGATGTATTTTACAAGTCAGTGTGGTATTTAAAGAGACAGAACAGGCCGGGCATGGTGGCCCACGCCTGTAATCCCAGCACTCTGGGAGGTTGAGACGGGTGGATCATGAGGTCAGGAGTTCAAGACCAGCCTGGCCAAGATGCTGAAACCCCATCTACTAAAAATAAAAAAAAAAAATAGCTAAGCGTGGTGGCACGCATCTGTAATTCCAGCTACTCAGGAAGCTGAGGCAGGAGAATCGCTTGAACCTGGGAGGTGGAACTTGCAGTAAGCCGAGATCGCGCCACTGCACTCCAGCCTGGGCAACAGAGCGAGACTCCGTCTCAAAAAAAAAAAAAAAATTCTGTTCATCAAAAACAGAAAATAAAATCCTACAGTGAAAAGACAAGCCACAAACTGGAAGTGGGTAGTTATAACACATATAACTGACAAAGAATTAGCACCCAAAATAAGAAATAAAAAAAACAAAAAACTAACAAAATGTCTACAAACCACCCAATAGAAAAATGAGCAAGACAATGTTTCCGAGAAGGTGAAATCTGAACGATCAGTAAGCAACGAAAAGATGCCCAACTCAGAACCAGGAAAATGCAAATCAAAACCACATGAGATGTCATTGTACGCCCACCAGATAAGTAAAAATGTTGAAGTCTGAAAATACCATTGTTGAGAGGATATGAGGCAAACGGAATTGTTGAAGGGTAAACTGGGGAAACCGTTTTGGAAACAACTTGGCATTATCTGGTTAAGTTGAAGACGCACATACCCCGTGACTCAACTCCACTCCCAGCTGCAGCCCCTGGAGAGGCTGTGCATACGTGTCCCGGGAATGTGAACAGTGGCGCTGTTTGTCTCAGCAAAATACTGGACACAACCCAAATGTCCCCCAACAGTAGAAAGGATAAATAAATTCTCATACAATGGAACATTATTCATCTGTGAAAATGAAATACCACTCTATGCAACGTGGATTAATGTCAAGGCACTGAAGAAAACAATATTATTATATTAAGTTCAAAAACCTGCAAAATTAAACGGTACATTGTTTAGCAATACAAACACGTGGTAAGACTATAAAGAAAAGTAAAAGAGTGATGAAAGCAAAACTCAGGGATGACTTGGGCCGGGTGAGATCAGGGAGGGGACACCGGGAACTCCAAAGGTAACAGTAAGTTCTTTTTGAAAACTGGGTAATGGGTACATGGAAGATGTTTCTCCTATCCTTATTCTTTACACTGAACACGTTCTTTTGTATGGAGTCAACATTTAACAAAAACGATTTACAAAGTTAAACAACTTCTTTCTTACTTTAAACAATGTTGCCAAGCATTAGTTTGGGCTGCTGACTGAGTCACAGTAACTGGGGAAAATCCCTGAGGGGCCTACATGGCCCTGAGACTACAGAAATGAGAAGTGCTTTGCTCTCTGAGCTCTGGTGATACAGCTTCCCATGGGGCAGGTTGGCGAAATTCAAGTGGAGCCTGCCATTCAGGACAGGAAAGTGACTGCTTAGGTTAATAAGTTCCAGTATAGGAAGCAGTGCGGCTGGGGTGGGGAGAACAGATTTTACTGCCAGACCTTTCAAGACCAGAAGCTGAGTAGATTTTTGATGTTACAATGAACCCACCAAGCCTGCTTTCTGGCCTGCTCTCCACTCGCAGCGGGAATTCCCACCTCTGAGCCTCTGTCCACACTGCTGTTTAGACATGAGTGAACAACTCTCAATTCTAACCATGCCCTTTGCTTCCTTCCTTTGAAACCCAGCCCTAAGAACCATCTCTCTTCAATTCATAACAAGCATGTTTGAATCCAAGAGCCTAAGCCCCAGTTTTCTACACGTATTTGTGCTGACTGCGTTACTGAGGTCAGCCTTAATCACCCAGGGACTGTCAAGCTATTGATGTCCATAAGGAGTCCCTGTGCTGGCATTCCACACACACGCTTGCAGCAAAGCTCAATCACTCTGGGCCACAGTACTTACTCTCTGACCTCTCTTATTTCAACCATTTAAAAATTGTGGCCACGGGAGGCTGAGGTGGGAGGATCGCTTGAGCCCTGGAGGTCGAGGCTGCAGTGAGCTACAATCCCAGCACTGCACTCCAACCTGGGTGACAGAGTGAGACCCTGTCCCAAAAAAAAAAAAAAAAAAAAAAAACCGCAGCCAGCAAAAGAAGTAGATTATGATCTCCAGGACAATATGTTTTGTACACAAAATGTATTTGGAGTTTTTTGTTTTCATTAAAGCTGAGGTCCCTCCCTACTGTGATGTCAAATGTCAAACCCAACAATGGGTCACCCGCAGGATACCACCCCTGCTCGCACCTGTAATCCCAGTCCTTTGGGATGGCGTGGGTAGGTGGATCACTTGAGCCCAGGAGTTCAAGACCAGCCTGGGCAACATGGCAAAACCCTATCTCTACAAAAAACAGAAAAATTAGCTAGGTGTGGTGGTGTGTGCTAGTAGTCCCAGCTACTTGGGGGCTGAGTCAGGAAGATCGCTTGAGCCAGGGAGGTCGAGGCTGCAGTGAGCTATGACAGCTCCACTGCTCTCTAGCCTTGGCCACAGAGCAAGGTCCTAACCTAAAAAAAAAAAAAAAAAAAAAGTTATAGAGGCTGGGTTTGGTGGTTCAAGTCTATAATACCAGCACTTTGGAAGGCTGAGGCAGGAGGATTGCTTGTGCCCAGGAGTTTGGGACCAGCCTGGGTAACACAGTGAGATTCTGTTTCTACCAAAAAAAAAAATGTTTCCTGGGAGGAGAGGGTGGTAACTTACTTTCCACAGGTACACCCTTGAGAACCTTCCCTTGTGCATGCATTCCCATACCAAATGTTTTCTTCTTAAACTCTGCATATGTTCTTCTTTGACCCTCAAGAGTCTTCTTCTATCAAATAACAGTAATTATGGAGCCAGGGACTCCACTAAGCACTTTACATGCATGACCTTATTAATAATTCCACCCAATAAAGTTATATTCAAGGTAACTATCAACCCCATTTTACAACTGAGGAAACTGAGGGTTAGAAAGGTCAAGTACTTTGCCCAAGGGCATACAGCTAGTAATTATAAGAAGCAAACATGAGCCCAGATATGCCTGGCTTAGGAGTTTATGTTCCTAACTGCTACCCTATACTGCAGGGGTTTCTTAACTGGGGGTGATTTTGTGCCAGGAGATATTTGGCAATATCAGAAGACATTCTGGGGTGTCACCACTGGAGAAGAGTTACTACTGGCATCTATGGGTAGAGGCCAGAGATGCTACAGGAACCCACCCCCTACAACAAAGACTCATCTGGCCCCAAATGTCAGAAGTGTCAAGGTTGAGAAACCCTGCTATACTGGAGCAAGACAAAAAGACAGAGAAACCGTCTTCTGACCAAAACTCTCACAGTTAAGGTCAGAGTTCACCATGTCTGTTTCCCATATGACAGTCAAATGCCCAATAAACAAACAGCATGCTCAGCCCTCAATCACATGGAGTTTTCTCCAGCCCCAAATGCCATTTCCTCCTCAGCCAATCAAGACTGATCATCCACTCATCCAACATTTGCTGAGCACCAGCTGTGTGCCAGGAAACAAGCTACACAGAGGCAGTACCAGGATAAATAAGACCCTGTCCCTGCATCCAAGATGCTGGCAGTCTCATGGAAAGACAGGCAAGGAAACCTAGGATCATAATTAAGGTGAAAATGTGTCAATAGAGATCAAAAACAGGATGCTAAGAAATCACAGGGGAGGGGCTCCAAACTCACTTGGGTTGGGGGAAGTGGGAATGGCTCAGAAAAGGCTTCCCAGAAGCATCTGAACCTGAAGGAATTAAACAGGTAGAGAGAATCCTCAAAACACTCCTTACCAGATCTCTCAGGATATGGTCTGTGAGTATCCAAGGTTTGATTACTTTAATTAGAAAGCTTGGGGGAACTCTCCCGGAAAACAGGGGGGAGCACAGAGCAGTCCTCGACCCTCCATGCAAAACCTGGATAGCCCCTGCCACAGAGCAGGATGGCAACCTGGCTTCCCCACAGGTTTGGGCCTTCCTCAACTTCAATCCTGACTGGTCTCCAGCTTCCAACCAGCCTGTACCTTGCAGCAGGAGGTAAGTAACATTTCATAAATGTCCGCGATACCAGGGGTCCCCAACCCATGGGCCATAGACCACTACTGGTCCGTGGCCTGTTAGGAAGTGGGCTGCATGGCAGGTGAGTGGCGGGCGAGTGAGCAGGCAAGTGAGTGAAGCTTCATCTGTATTTACAGCCGCTCCCCATCGCTCGCCATTATTGCCTGAGCTCCGCTTCCTGTCAGATTGGCAGCAGCATTAGATACTCACAGGAGCTCAGTCCCTATTGTGAACTGCACATGTGAAGGGTCTAGGTTGTGAGCTTCTCATGAGAATCTAATGCCTGATGATCTGTCACTGTCTTCCATCAACCCCAGATGGGATCGTCTAGCTGCAGGAAAAGCAGCTCAGGGCTCCCACTGATTCTACATGATGGTGAATTGTACAATTATTTCATTATATATTATAATGTAATAATAATAGAAATAAAGTGTATGGTAAATGTAATGTATTTAAGTCAACCCGAAACCACCTCCCACCCCTACCCCTCAGCCTCCTGTCCATGGAAAAACTGTCTCCTACAAAACCGGTCCCTGGTGCCAAAAAGGTTGGGGGTTACGGGCCGTGCCACGGCTGGCGGTTCCGGGTGCATGGGGGTCGAGGGGCACGAGGCAGCAGTGTGGGGACTCCAGGTCCCAGAGGCTGCCCATGGGGTGGGAGGTGTGAGGCCACTGCCTGTCAGGGGCTGGGAGAGCAGGTGGAGCAGGGCAGGGAGATGATAAATTGACCGTTATCTCAGGATGTCTCTTTCTGGCTGCCAATATCTTCGCCATCACCAGCATCACCAACCCAGACTGGCTCGACACCAGGGAGTCTGTGGGAGCACTCACTGTGGGCCTCGTGGGCCAGCGTCAAACCACGTATGGATGAGAGGGGGTGTGCATCCCTCCCCGGCTTCCCCTGGAGTGGGTCACCATGCTGTTTTTTATCATGGGAATCATTTGACTGTCACATGTGGTTTGCTAGTGGCTTCCCCCTGGGGAAGAGAAGCTACAATATATGTTCAACAAATAGCATTCGCTGGAATGATGCTTTTCTGTATGGCTGCCCTCATATTTCCAATAGGATTTTACATCAGTGAAGTTGGAGGTCAATCTTATAAATTACGCAACAACATAGTAGTTGGGTTATCCTATGTACTTTTTGTCTTATCAATTTTCTTTACAATAGTAGGACTTCTATGTGCTGCAAAGTTTATTTGCCAGGCTGATGAATGTCTAAAGTGCTTGACTCTCTTATTATTTTTTATTTTTGGAGGGTGAGGAGGACAAAGGCGAGACATCTGAGCATCCTCTCATGGGAAGATGCTCAGATGAAACTGATGCTCAGAACAAAAAACAATGCTTTGATTTGCTCTCACTATGGACTTAAACAAAGGAAAAAAAAAAAGAGCCTTTTTGTTTATTTATTTATTTTTTTTTTTTGAGACAGAGTCTCACTCTATCGCCCAGGCTAGAGTGCAGTGGTGTGATCTCAGCTCACTGCAACCTCCGCCTCCTGGGTTCAAGCGATTCTCCTGCCTCAGCCTCCCAAGTAGCTGGGACTACAGGCGCCTGCCACCACACCTAGCTAATTTTTTTTTTTTTTTTGAGACGGAGTCTCGCTCTGTTGCCCAGACTGGAGCGCAGTGGCACAATCTTGGCTCACTGCAACCTCCACTTCCCAGGTTCAAGTGATTCTCCTGCCTCAGCCTCCCGAGTAGCTGGGATTACAGGTGTCTGCCACCGTGCCTGGCTAATTTTTGTATTTTTAGTGGAGACGGGGTTTCACCATGTTAGTCAGGATGGTCTCGATCTCCTGACCTCGTGATCCACCCGCCTTGGTCTCCCAAAGTGCTGGGATTACAGGTGTGAGCCACCACATTCGGCCAGGAGAGCCTTTTCCATAACCAAATACAGACAATACTGACTAAATCTCCTGAGCATATTCAGGCAGTCAGGTCTGCACTGTGACAGCAACCTAGAGAAGGAGAATGCTTTCTACTGAAAAGCATGTGGCCCTTTGTGACTCGGTTGTTCCATTTTTAATGTCTAATGATTCATGAGAGGAACAAAAAGAAGTCGAAGTAGTTATATATCACGTGGACCAGAGGGATGCAAGAGAAGTTCATGTGGGGCTGGCCTCACCTCCTGAGAAATCAGTGTTCACAACTTCCTTTTCATAGTATGAGCCTTTGGCATCATTACTGCACCAAGAAGCCAATAGATCAAAATTTGTTTGCTAACATGTATGTACAAATTCTGAAATTCCCTATTCTCTGTGTATGAAAAAAAAAAAAAAAAATCGGCCGGGCGCGGTGGCTCAAGCCTGTAATCCCAGCACTTTGGGAGGCCGAGACGGGCGGATCATGAGGTCAGGAGATCGAGACCATCCTGGCTAACACGGTGAAACCCCGTCTCTACTAAAAATACAAAAAACTAGCCGGGCGAGGTGGCGGGCGCCTGTAGTCCCAGCTACTCCGGAGGCTGAGGCAGGAGAATGGCGTAAACCCGGGAGGCGGAGCTTGCAGTGAGCTGAGATCCGGCCACTGCACTCCAGCCCAGGAGACACAGCAAGACTCCGTCTCAAAAAAAAAAAAAAATCAAACACTAAGACACATGTTTTGGGTAGGTGGGTGGGTGGGGAAACCTTCTGTCTGTCTCTCTCTCTATATATATGTATCTATATATATAAAATATATATTTTGCCGACAGGAAAGAAAAAAGGAAACGAAAAGGCTGGGGAACGCTGCACTACGCAGCAAACCCTGTGAATTACTTGCCTGACCTCACGTAATTCTCCAAACAATTCTGTGAGGTAGATGTTGTCATCCCTATTTTACAGATGAGGAAACTGAGGCTCAGAGATGAAACTGAGTAAAAGGGCTTGCTGTCTGATGTGTCAGAAGACAATCTTGTGATTAGGAAAATTAATAGTCATTAGGTTTTTTTTTTTTTTTTTTTTTTTAAACTCTTTGGGGCACAGTTTCAGAAGGAACTGACTGTCAGGACACAGAGCCACTCAACGGGAGGGCAGATTCACACCTGACTCCAGAGTCTTAGCTGTCTCTATCTGTCCAAGGGGAATTTCACAGTGATCAGTCCAAAATGTGCCGTTCGCAGCATCTTCACCCCACCAAGGAAAGCCTTCCAGCGTCAGTGCAACCTCCCTCTGTGTGCAACACCCTCTACGAGCCCTCCAAAGTATTTCCTGCATTGCATTGTGAGGATACACATGGCTGGGAGCACCTGCTCCCGGGATTCAGTCTTACTCGTGCCAGCATGCCTAGCACCCAGCACAATGCCTGACACATGTTGGGCACAGAAACAATGAATGGATAAACAAGCCTGGTCTCCCTGGGCCCAAGCCCTGTAAACCTACCCCAAGCCAGAGCAGCTTGCCTTCGGGACTCTGTGGACCTCCCCTCAGGCAGGGATCACACCCCCAACAGTAATCCAGACAGACTGAAAACAGAGAAGTTTCTCTCAGCCAGCTTTTTCTCCAGCACTGAAACAGTCACAATCTGTTCTTTAGCTGTGCACCAGATGCAGGAACTGGCTTATGTCTGGGAACCATGTTATACAAAAATGCATCCTTAAACATTAGAACCTTAAAAGGAATCAGTGTGTGCTCGCTGCTCTGTTTCCCTTTTTGCCCTAGGGAGATCATACATGATGGCAGGAGTTACAGCAGCCAGCTTGGACCATGAGGTGGAAACCTAAGTCTGAGTAAGAAAAGCCACATTATCAAAGGAATCCTGCTCCCAGATGATCTCACAGAACACAGCAAGCTGCCCTACCAGCTCTGGACTGCGTACTTCCAGAATGTTGAGGAGCAAGGAATAAACTTCTGTTTCTGCCACTGTAGATTTCACCTAACTAAAGATGTGAGCATTGCCCGGTGATCATCCACTCTGGCCTCTCTTTGTAGGTAAAACAATAATAGTAATATCAACAATTTCCCAACCAAACTGTAACTGGGATTTTGTCATTACTGTATGATTTTGAAGAAAAGGCTATCAGGAAAGAATCATTTGAATCATGTTGAACCTAGAGAATAAGGACAAACTGATCTGATTTGTTTTATCCTTGAGTATTACAGACATACCTCAGATTTCCAGATAGCCCAGGCTACTCTTTTCTGACAGTTTGCCTGTGTAAACTCCAGCTTGGCTCCCCTCCTCCGGCTCATTACCTGAATCAATGACATACAAGTGGAAAATCTGATGAGAACCTAAAGGGTACCTGCTCCCTCCGAGCTGCCCTTCCATGCATCCAGCAAACATAGACAAATACGGAGTGCTGAGCACAGAGCCTGGCCCGAGGAAGTGCTGAATAAATAGCCTGCTCTGTGCCAGACAACATGCTGGCACTGGGACACAAAGATGCACAGACTCAGCCTCAGGCCCTGCTCTCAGGATCTGCTGCTGAGTGAGAGACAGGACACAATGTTGAGAAGCAAAAAACGATGAGGTTTGTACCCAAGCATTATTGCAGCATTGGTGCTGCTCTGGGACATCCTGGACACTTTGTTTCTCATTGCATACTCTACCCTAGGCGAGCTCATCCCCTCCCATGACTTCAGTGACCTTTGATGGTGACAACTGTTAGATCACCGCTGAACAGGTGCACTTGAATGCTTTACAGGCATTCAACTCCAACATGTTCAAAACTAAACATATCTGCCCTCCCCCAAATCTGCTCCCTGTACTGCTCCCTATCACATGGAGCAGCATCCAACACCTATCAGTCAAAAACTGGGGTGATCCTGACTCCCTCCTGCCCCTAACTCTCATCAAACTAATCACCAAATTGTGTCAATTCTATCTCTAAAACCATTTCTCCTCACTCTCTGCCTCTAACTCACACCTTTATTTCTCACTTGGATTATTCTAGCAGGCTCTTAAGTAGCCTACAGGCCCACTCACTTTGATACATTCTTCACTTAGCCAGAGTGAGCTTCCTAATCCACAAATCTGATTCGTGGCCAGGCGTGGTTGCACATGCCTATAATCCCAGTACTTTGGGAGGCTGAGGCACGAGGATCATTTGAGGCCAAGAGTTCGAGACCAGTCTGGGCAACACAGTGAGAACCCATCTCTACTGAAAATTTAAAAAATTAGCCAGGTGTTGTGGTGCACGCCTGTAGTCCCAGCTAGTTGGGAGGCTGAGGCAGGAGGATCGCTTGAGTTCAGGTCGAGGCTGCAGTGAACTATGATTATGCTGCCACTGCACTCCAGCCTGGGTGACAGAGCAAGTCTTAGTCTCAAAAAACAAACAAACAAACAATCTGATTCTTTTATTTCAGGCTGGAAATAAAAGAATCCTCACACCTCAGCTTTCTGAGAAGCTGGGACCACCAGAGGTGTGCTCCACCATGCCCAGCTTTTTTTTTCTTTCTTTTCTTTTCTTTTCTTTCTTTCTTTTTTTTTTTTTTTTATAAGGATGGGGTCTTGCCATGTTGCCGAGGCTTGTCTCAAACTCCTGGGCTCAAGCAATCATCCCACATTGGCCTCCCAAAGTGCCAGAATTACAGAGTAAGCCACTGCACCTGGCCACAGATCTGATTCTTAAATGGCTTCCCGTTAACCTAAAATGTAAAGTCCTTAACTAGGTTTACAACGTCCCCTAAGACCAGATCACAGCTTGCTGCTGCTGCTTCTTTTTTTTTTTTTTTTTTTTGAGACGGAATCTTGCTCTGTCGCCCAGGCTGGAGTACAATGGCGCCATCTGGGCTCACTGCAACCTCTGCCTCCCGAGTTCAAGCGATTCTCATACTTCAGCTTCCCCAGTAGCTGGGACTACAGGCGCTCGCAAGCACGACCGGCTAATTTTTGTATTTTTAGTAGAGACGGGGGTTTCACCATATTGGCCAGGGTGGTCTTGAACTCCTGACCTCAAGTGATCTGCCCGCCTGGGTCTCCCAAAGTGCTGAGATTACAAGCGTGAGCCACTGCGCCCGGCCCAGTCTGCTTCTTTATTTAACCTGATCTCTCTCTCTCCTCTCTCTCTGCAAAGATGAGTTTTCTCGCAAACTATACCCTCAACTGAGAATACTCGTTTTTCTGCCTCACTCCCCTGAGCTTCCCTTAGATCTTAGTTTTCTGGCGGACAGAAGCCTCCCGGGAGTCCCCCTTGGCTGAGTGATGTGTCTCTACTCTGTGCTCCAGAGGAAGGAGGGCTTTCTGCCCTCGCAGCAGTATCAGAATTGCTGATTTACCTGTATGTCTCCCACATGGGTCTCTGAGTTCTGGTGACGATGGGGATACAATTAATAACAGCAACAAACACACAGCATTTGCTTTGTGCCCATAAGTGTTCTAGGAACCTCATTTCCCCTTTATTACAATCTTAGGAGGCAGATTTTATTACCATCTCTGCTTAAAGGCTGAGTAAACCCAGGCAGAGAGAAAAAGCCAAAAGTGCTTAAGGTCACAGCAGGGAGTGGGGATTCAAATCCCGCTGCTGGGCTCCACGGTTCAAACTCCTAACCGCTACTCCAGGATCGAGTCCGTCCGCATCACTCGCTCTAGCTTCAGCATCTATCAGGTGCTGAACCACCGTCCGTAGGACGAATGAATGAATGAAATGATTTTATACAGGGACAGCGTCGGCCTCCTCTCTTGTCAGCTCCTCCTAGGCCCGGGCAGCCTCGCTCCCTCCCGCCCCGGCCGACCGACGGGAGCTGCCCCGGCACTGCGCTCCCTCGCGGCCGCAGAACGCCCACCCTCTACAGCGCGCGGGGTCAAGGGGCGGTGACAGCCGGGCGGCGGGGGCGGAGATGCTACCAGCTGGGGTGTCATCCAGCCCGGGAGGTGACACGCGCCCCTTCGCCCCGGCGGTCGCTCTGGCCGCCCACTCCCCGCCAGCACGCCCGGCGACGCCCCCTGCCCCGCCACCCCACAATCTCCCGCCCGGCGGTGTCCCCTCAGCCCCGGTTCGGATCCCATTCCACTTCCCTCCCCTCCCCCACACAACCGTCACCGGCGTCCCACCGCGCCCCATCCTCTGCCGCCTCCACCCCGGCTCCCGGGACTTCCCCGGCCCCGGGCGATTGTTGACCCTCACCTGCCATGTCCCGGACCCCACCGCAGAGGGAGGTGCATCACGGCCGCGAGAAGGCCGGGGACAGCACTACAGAGCAGACAAAGGGCGCCGCCATGTTAGAGTCGGGCGGAACCGACCTCGCAGGCTTCCCGGCTGCAACTTCCGGCGCATGCGCAGCGTCCTCGCTAGGCGAGCGCCCATAGACAGACGCATGCGCCTAGCTGTCCAAAAGTTCCACCTTACAGTACTTCTTTGCTGAGTTGTGCTCATTGTACCCCTGCCTTGGTTTCTCTTCCAAATACAACAGTAACATCATGTGTTCAGCTCTTACTGTGTGCCAGGCACTGTGTTAAGCGCTTTACATGCATTATCTCTTTAAATCCTCTCACCAATTATAAGATAGTATTATTCTCCTAATTTTAAAAAAAGGGGAAACAGACTCAAAAAGTGTAAATGGGCCGGGTGCGGTGGCTCAAGCCTGTAATCCCAGCACTTTGGGAGGCCGAGACGGGTGGATCACGAGGTCAGGAGATCGAGACCATCTTGGCTAACCCGGTGAAACCCCGTCTCTACCAAAAAATACAAAAAACTAGCCGGGCGAGGTGGCGGGCGCCTGTGGTCCCAGCTACTCGGGAGGCTGAGGCAGGAGAATGGCGTGAACCCGGGAGGCGGAGCTTGCAGTGAGCTGAGATCCGGCCACTGCACTCCAGCCTGGGTGACAGAGGGAGACTCGTCTCAAAAAAAAAAAAAAAAAAAAAAAAAAAAAAATGTGTAAATGATTTGTCCAGGGTCACATATTCTTGTAAGTGGTGGACCGGAGATGTGAATCTACTTGCGGCTTCAAAGCTGCAGATCCCAAATGTGTTTTTCTACCTTCTAAACCGAACAGTATCCCCTTCCCTGATTATCTTGGACGTGAATAAAGGTGTCTGAAAACAAAAGTGTCTGCAGATTTGCACGGCCCCTCTGTGGCCCCTCTTCTACCTTTTTGGTAGCTCTAGGCCACTGGCTTCTCCACTTTCTCACAATCTGAGGGCTTTCTTCTTTATTTACTGCTAGGCCTGATTATTTTCCATAATCTATAATTTTAACAACACTCTTGCCATTACTGTAAGGTCTTTGCTCCCTTGTCTTTTTGTCACATGGATTTGGTAAGGAAACCAACGCTGTGTGAATCCAACTGCACCTTTTCTCTTTGTTTGCTCCCAAACAGCCAAGCACAGCTGAAGAAAGTAGGCAGTGGCAAGACTGTTCCCTAGAGATTCATGTCCACTAGCCTTCAGTGGGACTGCAACATATGCCAATCTGGCAACTCACTCCTGTCTTCACAATGGCTAGAGAAACAAAAAAGCCCAGCAGTTGACCCCTTCTTGTCTTTTTTTTTTTTTCCTTTTTGAGACGGAGTCTCGCTCTGTCTGTCGCCCAGGCTGGAGTGCAGTGGCGCGATCTCGGCTCACTGCAAGCTCCGCCTCCCGGGTTTACGCCATTCTCCTGCCTCAGCCTCCGGAGTAGCTGGGACCACAGGCTCCCGTCACCACGCCCGGCTAATTTTTTGTATTTTTAGTAGAGACGGGGTTTCACGGTGTTAGCCAGGATGGTCTCGATCTTCTGACCTTGTGATCTGCCTGCCTCGGCCTCCCAAGGTACTGGGATTACAGGCCTGAGCCAGCGCGCCCGGCCGTCTTTTCTTTTCTTTTTTTTCTTTTAGATGGGGAATCGCTATGCTGCCCAGGCTAGACTGAAACCCCTAGGCCCAAGCATCCCATTTCAGCCTCCCCAGTAGCTGAGACTACAGGCATGTGCACCCACAACTGGCTAACTTCACCCATTCTTTTAATCATATTTTTAGTTTTTATTTCAGTAGTTTTGGGGGAACAGGTGGTGTTTGGTTGCGTGGATAAGTTCTTTAGTCGTGATTTCTGTGAATTTGGGGGACCCATCACCCAAACAGTGTACATTGTACCCAAGGTGTAGTCCTTTATCCCTCACCCCTCCCACTCTTCCCCGAGTTCCCAAAGTCCATTGTATCATTCTTATGCCTTTGCATCCTCATAGCTTAGCTCCCACTTAAAAGTGAGAACATACGATATTTGGTTTTCCATTCCTGAGTTACTTCATTTTGAATAATGGTCTCTAGCTCCATCCAGGTTGCTGCAAATGCCATAATTTCATTCCTTTTTATGGCTGAGTATTATTCCATGTTATATATATACCACATTTTCTTTATCCACTCATGCACTGATGGGCATTTGAGCTGGTTCTATATGTTTGCAATTATGAATTGTGCTGCTACAAACATGTGTGTGGAAGTGTCTTTTTTGTATAATGACTTATTTTCCTCTGGGTAGATACCCGCTATTGGGATTGCTGGAGCAAATGGCAGATTTACTTTTAGTTCTTTAAGGAATCTCCGTACATTTTCCATAGTAATTGTACTAGTTTACATTCCCACCAGCAGTGTAAAAGTGTTCCCTTTTCACCACATCCATGTCAACATCTATTTTTTTTTATTTTTGATTATGGCCATTCATGCAGGAGTAGGTATCGCTTTATGGTTTTGATTTACATTTCCCTGATAATGAGTGATATTGAGCATTTTTCACATGTTTGTTGGCCATTTGTGTATCTTCTTTTAAGAATTGTCGGGCAGGGCATGGTAGCTCATGCCTGTAATCCCGGCACTTTGGGAGGTCAAGGAGGGCAGATCACCTGAGGTCAGGAGTTCGAGACCAGCCCGGTCAACATGGCGAAATCCTGTCTCTACTAAAAAATACAAAAAAACAAAGCCAGCATCGTGGTGGGCACCTGTAGTTCCAGCTACTCAGGAGGCTGAGGCAGGGAGAATTGCTTGAGCCCAAGGTTGCAGTGAGCCGAGATTGTGCCACTGCACACTAGCCTGGGCGACAGTGCAAGACTCCATCTCAAAAAAAAAAAAAAAAAAAATTGTCTATTCATGTCCTTAGCATGTGACTTTTTGATAGGATTATTTGCTTTTTTCTTGCTGATTTGTTTAGGTTCCTTGTAGATTCTGGGTATTAGTTCTTTGTTGGATGCATAGTTTGTGGAAATTTTCTCCCACTCTATGGGTTGTCTGTTTACTCTGCTGATTATTTATTTTGCTGTGCAGAACCTTTTTAGTTTAATTAGGTCCCATTTATTTATTTTCATTTTTGTTGCATTTGCTTTTGGGTTGTTAGTCATAAAGTCTTTGCCTAAGCCAACGTCCATAAGAGTTTTTCCAGTGTTGTCTTCTAGAATTTTTATGGTTTCAGGTCTTAGATTTCACTCTTTGATCTATCTTGAGTTGATTTTTGTGTAAGGTGAGAGATGAGGATCCAGTTTAATTCTTCTACATGTGGCTTGCCAATTATCGCAGTACCATTTATTGAATAGGGTGTCCTTTCCCCACTTTACTTTTTTGTTTGCTTTGTTGAAGATCCATTGGATGTAAGTATTTGGCTTTATTTCTGGGTTCTCTATTCTGTTCCATTGGTCTATGTACCTACTTTATTCCAGTACCATGCTGTTTTGGTGACTATAGCCTTGTAGTATAGTTTGAAGGTGTGTAATGTGATGCTTCCAGATTTGTTCTTTTTGCTTAGTGTTGCTTTGGCTATGTAGGCCCCTTTTTGGTTCCATACTTCCCCACTTCTTAAAAAAAAATTTTTTTTTAATCATGGTAAGAAAACATGAGATCTGTCCTCTTAAGAATTTGTTCTTTCTCTTCAACTTTTATTTTAAGTTCAAGGATACATGTGCAGGATGTGCAGGTTTGTTACATAGGTGGTAATATTTGACCCATGTTTACTTTAGGTTGAACTAATGTTTGGACTTAGCATTTAAATATATTACAGGCCAGGTGTGGTGGCTCATGCCTGTAATCCCAGCACTTTGGGATGCCAATGCAGGAGGATCGCTTGAGACTGGGAATTGGAGACCAGCCTGGGCAACATAGTGAGACTCCCCCCCGATCTCTACTAAAAATAAAAGCTTAGCTGGGCATGGTAATGCGTGCCTGTAATCCCAGCTACTTGGGAGGCTGAGAGGAGGATCACTTCAGCCCAGGAGTGCGAGGCTGCAGTGAGCTATGATTGTGCCACTGCATTCCAGCCTGGGTGACAAACCAAGACCCTGTCTCTAAAAAAATCTTTAATAAATGTATTATAATTAGGCCCTATATGTCAAAGGTCTTTTTCAGAGCACAAAAGCATTCAAGTGCATAGCCTCTGTAAACTGGCCAGAACCAGTCAATGAATGGTGGTCTTCTCAGCTGAAGAAAGTTACTGAAATCAACTTCTTTGTCCCAACCTGTAGTTATGGCTGGTGGAACAGGGGTTCCAGTCAGCGTCTGTGAGCTGAATGAGTCATAATTGTTTTAATACTGTTTATCTTGAGGCAAGTACTCATTTAGCTGCGACAGAAAACGAAAAACCTTGTGGCAATTGAACATAGTTTATTCTTTAAGGTAGGGGTGCATGGCTTATCCCTTGCCTGGCACAGCCTTGGGTCCTGTCTATAATTTGGGATTTTATTGCCACAGTCTGTTCTGTCAGTCTTATTGTCTCTATTTTAACTTTAATGCTCATCAGTTGTTATGTCTAAAACACAAATAGAGCCAGGTGTGGTGGCTCACACCTGTAATCCCAGCACTTTGGGAGGCTGAGGCAGATGGATCACTTGAGGTCAGGAGTTCGAGACCAGCCTGGCCAACATGGTGAAACCTGTCTCTACTAAAAATACAAAAATTAACTGGGCATGGTGGCATGCACGTGTAATCCCAGCTACTTGGGAGGCTGAGGCAGGAGAATCTCTTGAACCCAAGAGGCGAAGGTTGCAGTGAGCCAAGATTGCGGCACTGTACTTCAGCCTGGGGGACAGAGCAAGACTGTCTCAAAAAATAAATAAATAAATAAATAAATAACACTAATAGGTATATCAAGGTGTGTTGTATTAATCCATTTTCATGCTGCTAATAAAGACATACCCAAGACTGTGTAATCTGTAAAGGAAAGAGGTTTAGTTGACTCACAATTCGGCATGACTGGGAAGGCCTCAGGCAACTTCTAATCATGGTGGAAGGGGAAGCAAACACATCCTTCTTCACAAGGCAGTAGCAAGAAGGCGAATTAGCAAAAGGAGGAAAAGCCCTTTATAAAACCATCAGAAAGGCCGTGTGTGGTGGCTCATGCCTGTAATCCCAGAAGTTTGGGAGGCCAAAGCGGGTGGATCACTTGAGGTCAGGAGTTCCAGGCCAACGTGTTGAAACTCCATCTCTGCTAAAAATAGCGAGTCTCCATCTAAAACAAAAACAAAGACAAAACAAAACATCGGAAGTCCAGAGAACTCACTCTCGCTCACTATCCTGAGAACAGCAGCATGGGGGTAATCACCCCCACGATTCAATTACCTCCCACTGGGTCCCTCCCACAACACGTGAGGTTTATGGAAACTACAATTCAAGATGAGATTTGGGTGGGGATACAGCCAAACCATATCACGTGTCTAACGTCCCACCCTGTTGTAGCTGGGAACTCAGTCTCTAAGGTTTTTCTGGGGTCCCCTTAGCCAAAAGGAGGTCTGTTCAGTCGGTGGGGGACTTGGGATTTTATTTTTAGTTTACAGTGGAATCATGCTGGATTTGTCCTTCTGTGACTGGCTTATTTCACATAGCACAATGCCCTTAAGGTTTATCACTGTTGTCAAATGTTGCAGAATTTCTTTTTTAAAGGCTGAATAATATTCTATTTTATGTATATGCCATATTTTGTTTAATCATTTGTCTGTCGATGGACCCTCGGTTGGGTTGCTTCCACATTTTGGCTATTGTGAATAAATGCTGCAATGAACAGTGGAGCACAAATATCTCTTCAAGTTCCTGATTTCAGTTCTTTTAGATAAAGACCCATAAGTGGGGTTTCTGGATCCTGTGGTGGTTCTATTTTTATTTTTTTGAGGAATCCCCATATACTGTTCTTCATAGTGGCTGCACCATTTTGTGTTCCCACCAACAGTACACAAAGGTTCCAATTTCTCGACATCCTTACCAACACTTGTATTTCACCTCTTCTTTTACAGGGAGAATAATAGCAAATCTGTTAGGAACCTTCTTGTCTTCCCAATATTAAGCATACAAATCTATCCCTGGGTCTATCTGTGTTAGATGTGATCAACCAGGACTCAGCATCCATTCTTTCCAGAATCTAAAAAGCTAAAAAATTGTATTTCCACTGGGTGTGGTGGTTCACATCTGTAATCCCAGCACTTTGGGAGGCCAAGGCAGGTGAATCATCAGAGGTCGGGAGTTTGAGACCTGCCTGACCAACATGGAGAAACACTATCTTTACTAAAAATACAAAATTAGCCAAGTGTGGTGGTGCATGCCTGTAATCCTAGCTTCTCAGGAGGCTGAGGAAGGAGAATCGCTTGAACCCGGAAGGCAGAAGTTGCAGTGAGCCAAGATTGTATCATTGCACTCCAGCCTGGGTAACAAGAGTGAAACTCCGTCTCAAAAAAAAAAAAAAAAAATGTATTTCCCAGACTCAGTTGCAATTAGAATCCCAGATATGGATGGGTTCTGCCAGTTAGTGGGATTTGGAAGAAGGAAGTGAGGCTGTAGCCATAGTCCTGCTGCTTTTGGCTGATATCTGCTGGCAAGCAAGGTCATGGTTGTTTATAGGGGTTGCACCACAGAGCTTCAAATAAAAAAAGATTTGGGGTTTAAATTCTTGGTTCAGGGCAGGGTCAGATAACCTGGTGTCATTCCTGACTGCTGCAATAGATGTATCATCTCTTATAGCCACAGGGCTCATGTAGCCAAAAATTGAAGAGAGCTGATCCCATGGGTTGCTGATTTGTAATATAATTGTTATGTATGCTGTATTCACAGCCTGACCAGGTGCATGAAACAGGAAAAAGTGGCTCTCAGGAACTGAAATAGTGATGTTTGGGTGGATGCTGATGATTTTGTGTTCCCTGACTACCCATATCCAAAGTCCAGTGAGATTCCTTTGCTAATAGAAGCAGCCCCTCCTTCCATCGGACCAGGCTGATTCTGCTTTCTCTGGGAAGTGTGTAATGACCTCACCCAGAGAAGTTATTTTACAAGAGAATTCTAATTCTCATGACCCACTCCACTGCCCACTGTTCGTTTCCAGATCTATGATGAAAGTCAGATTCCAGGATGCTCCAGGAGACAGGCACAGAGTCTGACCAAGGAGGATATAGCTTCCACAACAAAATAAAACAATCAAACAAACAAGTCTTAGCTAACTGAGTGAGCTGAAGCCTAGGGAATATGGGTGCTAGGTCAGAGAGGAAAGAAGGTAACATTTGGCTGAATTTGTCAATATAATATATTACAGAGATTTGGGGTTTTAAAATTCCAGCTGGAAATGGTTCTAACAGGTCAATTGGTTGATTAAAATCTGGATTGACAATGGCCTTTATAAAACAAAGTTGAGTTGAGATGCCAGAAACTGCTTAGAATATTACAGAAGAAGGAATCCAAGAATTTTCACTTGATGACTGAGACAGGACAGGAGTTAAGTATACATACGTTGATTGAGTGAGTGAATGATTACAACTTGCCTGGTTTCTCATTAGGTGCCATTGATTCAGTTATATAACTAACCAGGTCCCTCAGCCCCAAGCTTCTCCCCTCCAATATTCTTGTCCCACCCCACCCTCAGTCAGCCGCCAAAGTGACACACAGCACCCCTCACCATCTCCAGAGTCTCCAGCCTAAACCTCATCCACTTTCTACTGTAATGCCCCGCCAAAGCTCAGTTACTATTCACATGTGGGAAACCCTGCATTTTCCCTATAAGGATAACTTTTTAAGCAGTTGGTCACCCTGTAGACATAAACTTGAAGAAGTGTAGATAAACCTTGTAGACATAAACTTGAAGAGCTGTAGACAGAAGAATAGTTGTTTATACAATTTACCAACTTGATTGCACAAATCTTAAAAATCGCAAATTATGTAACACAGCCACGTATTAATTTATAAATATTGCTTTTCTTCCTGTTTACTTGTCGTGAAATGGTTTTCTTAACTCTTCCCAGAAATCCTTGGCATATAACTTTTTAGTTCCCGTCCATTTTTGAAAATGTTATAAATTACACAAAAGTGAAAATAATAAGACATTTTCTGTATTTCCATCATCCAGATTCAATAGTTAAGTTTTGCTACATATTCTTAATATATTCTTCCTTTCTTTTTTTTTTTTTTTTTCTTTTTTTGAGATGGAGTCTCACTCTGTTGCTCAGGCTGGAGTGCTGCGGTGTGATCTCGGCTCGCTGTAATCTCCACCTCCCAGGTTCAAGTGATTCTCCTGCCTCAGCCTCCTGAATACCTGGGACCTCAGGCATCTGCCACCACACCTGGTTAATTTTTGTATTTTTAGTAGAGATGGGGTTTTGCCATGTTGGCCAGGCTGGTCTCAAACTCTCGACCTCAGGTGATCTGCCCGCTTCAGCCTTCCAAAGTGCTGGGATTACAGGCGTGAGCCACTGTGCCCGGCCTGAAGAAGTATTTTAAAGTAAATCCCAGATCACGTCATTGAGGTGTGTATGAAGATGATATTTCAGTGTGCATCTGTAAAAAAAATCCCACAATGCCTAACAACATTCAGAATTATTCTTTGGAATAATTTAATTTTCAGTCATAATCAAATTTTGCTAATTGTCTCCAAATATCTTTTTATGATTGCTTTGTTCAAATCAGGATCCATACAAAGTCCTCCCACCACAGTCACAATTGTGTGGTGGTGTTTTTAAAATTGTCTTTTGAGTCACTTTTATTCCAAAGTCTTTCCTTTCCTTGTTTTTCGTTTGTTCCCTCTTGTTGCCTTGAACCAAAAATAGAGCCTGTTGTCCCATAGCATTCCCACATTCTGGAATTCTCTGTTTGCTTCCTTATACTGTCATTTAACTAGCTTCTCTGTCTCCCTCTTTCCTGTAAATAAGCCCTCAAGGTCTCAGTAGATTCAGGTCTAACATTTTATTATTTATTTGAGACAGAGCGTCACTCTGTTACCCAGGCTGGAGTGCAGTGGTGCAATCTTCTCTCACTGTAACCTCTGCCTCCCAGGTGCAAGTGATTCTCATGCCCCAGCCTCCCGAGTAGCTGGACTACAGGCATGCGCCACCACGCCCAACTTATTTTTGTATTTTTAGTAGAGGTGGCGCTTCACCATGTTGGCCAGACTAATCTTGAACTTCTGACCTCAAGTGATCCACCTGCCTTGGCCTCCCAAAGTGCTGGGATTATGGGCATGAATCACCACACCCAAACCTGGGTCTAATTTTTAAAAATTTATTGTTATTATTACGTTTTAGAGGCAGGACCCCATTCTGTCACCCAGGCTGGAGTGTGGTGGTGTGATCATGGCTCACTGCAGCCTCAAACTCCTGGGCTCAAGCAATCCTCCTGCCTCAGGCTCCCAAGTAGTTGGAACTACAGGTATGCACCACCGTGCCTGGCTAACTTTTTAATTATTATTATTTTTTATAGAGACAGTGTCTTTCTATGTTGCCCAGGCTGAGCACGAACTCCTGGGCTCAAGCAGTCCTTGAACTTTGATCTCCCAAAGTGCTGGGATTCCAGGCATGAGCCACGAGGCCCGGCCCAGATTCAACTTTTTTTGGGAGGAGCATTTCACAGGTTTTGCTAAGTGCTTCTGGGAAGTCACATCATGGGCCCCCATGGTGGGGGTGCGTGGCAGCAATTAGACTTCTCCTTTGGGAATTTCCCCATTAACCTTCCAAGCAATGGGTTTTTCTTTTGAAGATCTCTGAGTCACTGATTTCATTAGGGGTTGTAAAATAATGCATTTCTATCATTCTTTCCACATCTATGAGCTGGAATTCTTCTGTAAACAGGAATTCCCCGCATCAACCAGGGTAATGCAGTTACCTGAAAATATGGTTCATTGAGGAAAGGCAGGATAGAGCTTATTTCCTTTCTTAAAATACAACAACTTTATTGAGATATAATTCACATACATACACTTCATCCTTGTAGAATGTACATATCAGTGGTTTTTGGTATATTCACAAAGGTGTGCCACCATCACCACTAATTTCAGAACAGTGTCATTATCCCCAGACGAAGCTTCAGTAGTCGGGGAGTGCCCGGGACCCCCAACACTACTACCTGGGCCTTTCTCTTCACCTGTTCTCCCTCCTCTTCCTCCTGGACTCTAAGAAAGTACAATAGGCTCCCCGGTCCTCAGAGCAGGCGCTCAGTGTGTGTGTACTGGACGTGCTGTGCAAGCAGGAGTGGGATGTGGGCAAGACTCTCTAACAAGCCTCCTCCCACTTTCCACCATGTCCCACTCTCCCCCTCAAAGGGCCCTCAAGGGCACTGGAGGAACCAGATTCATTTGTGGGATCCCCCACCCCTCCCTGCAAGCCCTGACAGCCCCAGAGAGCAGCAGAGGGCCCTCACTCCTGAACACTCCTCCAAGGGTGCCAGGACAACAAGCCTTGAGCCAGGGAGACAAGGGAATCTGTGTTCCGGATGCCCCCAGAGCGTTTAGGGGGTGGGCACAGGGGGGACCCCTGGACCAGAGCTGGAGCCAAGAGTTCAGCCAGGTGTGGAAACAGTCAGTCCTGGCATGGACTGGGCAGCCCAGGAGGGCAGAGGGGGCTCTGTGTCTGGGCTGTCTCACCCACCATGGAGACAGGTCCCCATGTGAGGTGGCAAGGGGGCTGGGTGACATGCAGAACTCCCACCTGAGTTCTGACTGGAGGCTGTATCCCAGGCCCAACAGTCTTGGGATGAGGGCGTGGAGCGGGAAGCCCCCAGTCAGACTGAACCCTGGGGGAGGGCAGTCCCAGAAGGCACCTGCTGTACCCCGACAGCTTCCCACTACAGGAGGCACAGACCCCTCCCTCTGGGATCAGCAGCCTGCAGGTGTGTCCTCAGTGTCAGACCACAGGGGCCACACAGAGACCCTGAGGACTCCAAAGAGCCCGGCCAAGAAAGGACTGCATAGGCTCACTGGAAATGCTGACCACGGCTGTTTTTCTTTCAGCCAAACCCGAGCAAGGGTCCTTGACACCCAGGCCTGTGCTGGCTTCACCTGGCAGGAAGACCCTCTGGCAGGGGGACAGGCAGGCCCCTCCTGGCCCACCAACCTGGTTCCAGTGGCCCATTTGGTCAGCTTCCCTGCCATGGGCGCCTCGTCCTTTCACACCCCATCCTGATGGGACTGTCCATGAGGCCAAGGCCCAGTGGCATGAGGAGGCGTCCACAGAACCCAGGGCAGCAGGCCATTCTCTGGGGGCACTGGGGACTCAGGGTGTGCCCAGTCTGGCCCTGGCTCATGGGGGACCTCGGGTTTCCTGGAGGTTCCTCCACTAGAACTCCACGCCACGGCTTCCTATGAATTTGGATGTGGGGGGCCCTTGTTGCCCCCGTTATGATTTTGAACAGAGCTGCTGGGTCCAAGTCCCTTCCAAATGTGTCCTGGACAGCCCCAGGACCATGGGACAGCCTAGCCCAGGAAGCCCATGGCAACCCCAACACCAGGCCCTGCCCAGGCTCATCAGGGCTAAAAGGGAGGTCGGGATATACCCCTACTGCAGCATGGCACCCGTATCTGGCCCCCTCGGTGGCCAGTGACTGGCATGTCTGGAAGGAGTCAGTGTGGCACCCCGCAAGCTGCACCACAGCCCCAGACACCTCGGAAAATCCTGTTCAATGGGGAAGCTGGTCCCATCAAGGCCACAAGAGAGAAAGGTGAGCATGACGTCCTCGCAGTCCTGGCCAGCCAGCAGCATGCCTGGGGCCTCTGTCCCCACCTATGGGACAGTGTCCTCCTCCCAGGGCACAATTCCCAAGCCAAGAGGGGTCTGGCCTAGAACCCAGCCCTGGGAAGAGAGGGGCACCAGGGGTGTGGTGGGCTCCCAGCTGCAGTCAGCATGACCATGCAGGGGACCCTGGCACTGCAAAGCTCTGCACTGTCACAATTGACCTCGCAGAAGCTGGACGAGACCCCGAAGCCTCACAGCCACTGCCGCAGCCGCAGCAGGCGCCCCCACCACGTGCCTTCCAGCTGCCGGTGCAGCCTTTCCTGACAGCCGGGCGCCCTGCAGCCCTCGCCTCAGCAGCTCAGACTCGGAAGGCATCTGTGGCTCATGTTCCCAGTGCTCCCACCGAAGAGAATTACTATGGAGGATGCTCTGGGTCCTGAGTTGAGCAAAACGGCACGCCCTGTGGATGGAGCCTGCTTCTTTCCTGGCCACCACACCTGCTGGATATGCCCACCGAGCAAGTGGCCTTGAGAAGGTCATGGGGACGGGAGAGGCTCAGCATCCTGCACGTGCCCTTACCAAGGCTCACCAGGCTGACACCACTGCTGAGTGCCCTGTCTGTGGACAAAAGACTCGCACCCAGTCCCTGGATGGCACAGTTTCCCAGGAGGACCAGCTGGCCACCTGCTGGCAGGCTGACCACACTGCGGAGGGGGCTGAGATTGGCTTTCACTGCACTGAGCCACAATGTGGACACGGACTTGCCGGCCCTGCAGGGCACACAGCACTGCTTCTGATCAGGGCACCTCATTCACAGTGAGAGACATGCAGCAGTGTGTTCCCACCTCAGGGTCTTGGCTCTGCCACCTCTACTTGGAATGTTCTTGGTTCCCTCCAGGCTTCTAGAAGCATCTAGGCCAGGGCTCATGGCTGGATAAGCACCCAAATCCCCACAACTCAAACAAGCTTCTCATCCTCGTTTTATTTGGTGCTAAACTTAAGAAAATTTATTAAGGCCGGGTGCGGTGGCTCACGCCTATAATCCCAGCACTTTGGGAGGCCGAAGCAGGTGGATCACGAGGTCAGGAGATTGAGACCATCCTGGCTAACATGGTGAAAACCCGTCTCTACTAAAAAATACAAAAAAATTAGCCAGGCGTGGTGGCGGGCGCCTGTGGTCCCAGCTACTCAGGAGGCTGAGGCAGGAGAATGGCGTGAACCCGGGAGGCAGAGCTTGTAGTGAGCCGAGATCGCGCCACTGCACTCCAGCCTGGGCGACAGAGCGAAACTCCGTCTCAAAAAAAAAAAAGAAAGAAAGAAAATGTATTAAGACATGACTTACCTCCTGATAAGTGTGCAGCTCAAAAGACATTCACAGATGGAACACACCAGCCCCCAGATCACAAAGCTAACCATGGCCAGCCGCTCCAGCGCCCCCGGGCCCGCAACCAGTGTTCTGACTTCTGATGACACCGTGAGCCTGTGTTTTGTACTTTACACTCATGGAAGGATAACCACCTTCATGTTTTAAAATAAATGTTTACTTTTCAAAGATTTTAGATACACAGAAAGATTGAAAAGGCACTATAGTGTACTCTATACCTTATACCCAGTTGCCCCTAGTAATGACACTTTGCATTACCATGGCACATTTGTCCAAACTAAGACATTTAGGCTGGCTGTGGTGGCTCACACCTGTAATCCCAGCAATTTGAGAGGTCGAGGCAGGAGGTTCAGGTTCACTTGAGCCCAGGAGTTTGAGACCAGCCTGGGCAACACAGGTAGACCATGTCTCTAGAGAAAAGTGAAAAAAATTAGCCAGGCATGGTGGCAGGTGCCTATAGTCCCACCTAATCAGGAGATTGAGGCAGGAGGATTGCTTGAGCCCAAGAGTTCCAGGAAGCAGTGAGCTATGATCGCACCACTGCATTCCAGCCTAGGTGACAGAGTGAGAATTCACCTCTTTAAAAAAATTAATTTAACATGGGTGCACTCCTGTTAACTAAATAATAACGTTAGCTATTATCTAAGGTTATTAATGCAGTAATTACATTAACACAGTGAAATTTATTCATATTTCATCCGCTTTTGCCTAACTTCTTGTACCTGTCCTGGGATCCCACCTCAGACTTACCCTCTGCCTTTAGGTCACTGCTCCTTAGCTTCCTCCAGAGGCTACAGCCAAACACACACCTGGGCTGAATAGCAGAGCTGATTGCTGCTGGGCTCCAAACCTCTACAGCATGTTACCATACTGAGTACCGTAGGCAATGGTAACACAATGGTGGCTATTTGTGGGCTGGGCGTGGTGGCTCACGCCCGTAGTCCCAGCACTTTGGGAGGCCAAGGAGGCTGGATTACCTGGGATCAAGAGTTTGAGACCAGCCTGGCCAGCATGGTGAAACCCCATCTCTATAAAAACACAAAAAATTAGCCAGGCATGGTGGCGGGCACCTGTAATCCCAAATACTCGGAAGGCTGAGGCAGGAGAATCTCTTGAACCTGGGAGGCAGAGGTTGCAGTGAGCCAAGATCGCACCATTGCACTCCAACCTGGGCAACAAGAGTGCAACTCTGTCTCAAACAAACAAACAAACAAACAAAAACAATGGTGGCTATTTGTGTATTTAAACACAGAAAAGGATCATAAAAATACAGTATAAATGATAAAAAATTGTACACCTGGCTAGGTGTGGTGGCTCATACTGACAATCCCAGCACTTTAGGAGGCCATGCTGGGAGGATCACTCAAACCCAGGACTTCTAGACTAGTCTGGGCAACATAAAAAGACCCCATCTCTTTTGAGATATCAATTTTTAGTGATGTGCACTGGTATAGGGCAGTTCCATTATAATCTTATGGGACCACCATCCTATGTGTATTCTGGCATGGACTGAAATATCGTTACCTGACATGTGATTGCATAAGTCATCAAGAGATAATTTAAAGTCTACGGAAAGATGTACTTAGGCTGTATGCAAATCCTGCACCATTTTATATCAGGACTTGAGCATCTATGGATTTTGGTATTTGTGGGAAGTGGTGAAACTGATACCCCTACACACACCGAAGGACAACTATAAATCTTTCAGGCCCCATGCAAGGCTCAATTCCTTACACCCCCACCCCCAAAGCATTCTAAAGTGTTTGTTTCACTTTACCTGCTCCTCCGTTAGCCAGAGGGTTCCATCAACAGCTTGGGCTATCTCAGAAAGACCTGGGTTCAGGCTGGGCGTGGTGGCTTACGCCTGTAATCCCAGCACTTTGGGAGGCCAAGATGGGCATATCACCAGGTCAAGAGATCGAGACCAGCCTGGCCAACATGGTGAAACCCCGTCTCTACTAAAAATACAAAAATTAGCTAGGCGTGGTGGTGCACACCTGTAGTCCCAGCTACTTGGGAGCCCGACGCAGGAGAATTGCTTAAATCTGGGAGGTGGATGTTGCAGTGAGCCAAGATCACACCACTGCACTCCAGCCTGCCAATAGAGCAAGACTTCGTCTCAAAAAAAAAAAAAAAGACCTGGGTTCAATCCCATTCAGCCACTTAGTGTGTCACTTTGGGCAAACCATGTAACTTCTCTGAGCCTCAGTGTCCTCATCTGTAAATTGGGCTAATCGTGGTCCTTACCTTGCAGGGCGACTGTGAGGACTAAGTGAGATGAAAGCTGACACCCTGAGTAACACCACTTCTCTCTCCCTCAGACTCAACAGGAAGACGCCTTCGCTGCCCAATGCGAAGGTTGTGGGGAGGACGCGAGGCCCCAGGGTTCCCCTGTCCCAAAAGCATAAACCCTGGATTTTTGCTTCCAGAAACAACCACTTCTAGGATGAGGATGGCTCTCAACTCCCCAAAGCCTGTGCTCCCACCCCACAAAGGTGGCGTCTTCAGCAGTGGGGAAGGGGCTGCACTGTGCCAGCCTCACCCTGGCCACTGTCTGCCCTAGTGACTTAGAGCCCAGGTAGTTCCCCAAGCAAAGCAGTGCAGAGTCCAGCCCCAGTACTGGGCTCCAGGCATCCTGGCCACCCCTACCTGCCCCCACCAGCTGCCTCCCTCCCTCAGCCCCTGCTTCCCTCCTTCCCAGCTCAGGATGTCTTAGCTCCTTACATGGCCCCATCATCTGTCTCATCAAGGGGAGTGCAGCACAAGGGCAGGGAACTCGGTCAGTCTCTGGATGTATCTCCAGCATCTGTATGCATTTCACCAAACAAGTCAGCTTTGGAAATGAGAAGAGACCCTCCTGAGGCAGCAGTCCTTAGCTGCCATTTCTCAAGTATTCTTGGCATGCCAGGCACTAAGCTGGATCACGGACATGCGAGCTCTGGAACCTGTGGGGTGCTGTCACTCATGCACAGGTGGGTTGGCCCAGCCCTGGTGCAGTCACGTAGCTCCCTGCTAGAGGAGCTGAAATTGGAACCCATTCAGTTTGGCTCTTGCACTGCTCAATGGCTCCCCAGCTCCTCTGAGCGAGAGCTAAAGCTTTGCAATGCCCTCAGGTCATTGAACCTGGGACTTTTCTCCCTGAGCTGTCTGTCGTTCTCCCCTGCTCACAGCAGGTCAGATGCAGACCTCCCCTCTGGGCCTGAAGCATACCAATCACGCTCCTGCCTCAGGGCCTTTGCACAAGCCATTCCCACTGCCCAGAATGCTCTCTGCCCAGATATCTGCTTGGCTGACCCATCACCTCCTACAAACCTCTCTCAGATCTTGCCTTGTCAATGAGGACAACCCTGGCCATGCATCTAGAGGGCGTCCAGCGCAGAATATGTGCTCAATACACAGATGAAGAAGGAAGAAGGAAGGGATGGAGAAGAAAGAGGTGAAGGAAGAGCAGAACGCCCATGGCCATTTTTCTTCCAGTGATAACAGGTAGCAATGAATACCTAAGGGCAATGCAGACAGGGCAGAAACAAAGTTCACAAAAGGCCGATATGAGCAGGGTGGGAAAAATGCAGCTCTACTCATCTGTCCTGGTGCAGATTTGGAGACTCCAGATGTGTCACATCTGGGCAGCCCCTTCTCTGCCCCCTCCTCATTGAGCTCTCCTTCCACCTCCAAGCCTGGCCCCTCCTCCAGGGATCCAGGACCACACAGGAGACAGCTGTGCATCTCCCTGGACATTGGGAAAGGCTGCCAGTGGGGAAGATACTCAGTGGCCCTTAAAACTCATCTCGGTTTTGCTCCAACTGTGCAGCCCATCCACTCCTGTGAACAGGAAGAGCACTCAAATAACAGCCCAGACACTAGACCCTCTTCCTCTTGACATCTGAACATGTTCCCCATCCCCAGCATTTCCCAGGGTCCTGGGAGAGGGACAGCTGTCTCGTGGATTGTCCTTCTTCATCTGTGTATTGAGCACATACTCTGTGCTGGACGCCCTCTAGATGCATGGTCAAGTGACAAGAGCGATAAGAGCAAAACTCCATCTCAAAGAAAAAAAAAATTGTGGTCCAGGCACAGTGGCTCACGCCTATAATCTCAGCACCTTGAGAGGTCGAGACAGGAGGATCACTTGAAGCCAAGAGTTCAAGGCAAGGCCTGAACAAGGTTTGTAGGAGGTGATTGGTCAGCCAAGCAGCTATCTGACCAGAGAGCTTTCCGGTCAGCGGGAATGGCTCATGCGAAGGCCCTGAGGCAGGAGCGTGATCTGTATGCTTGAGACCCGGAGGAGAAGTTTGCATCCGGCCTGGTGTGAGCAGGGGAGAGCAGCAGGCAGCTCAGGCAGAGAAGTCCCAGCTTCAAAGACCTGCGGCTGTTGCAAAGCTCTAGCTGTTACTCAGAGCACCTGGGGAGCCAGCAGAAGGTTCTGGGCAGAGGAGGGCTCAGCTGTGGCTCGGGTGTTAACAGGCCACATCACACCGTCAGAAAGGAGAGGGGGACCAGCTGGCTAGTCTGGGTAAGTGATGAAGGGTGCTCAAACTAGGTAGGAGAAGGCAGGTGGTGAGAAGTGTCACCTCAGCATCATTGTGAAGGTGCCATTTGCATGATTTGCTTGTGGAATGAATGCAGATGCGGTGTGGAGGGAAAAGGAGAGTCCCAGTCCACAGGCCCCGTGAGCCATGTAGGAGCCAGACTGAATGGGTTTTATTTATTTATTTTTGAGACGGAGTTTCGCTCTTGTTGCCCAGGCTGGAGTGCAATTGCGTGATCTTGGCTCACCTCAACCTCCGCCTCCCAGGTTCAAGTGATTCTCCTGCCTCAGCCTCCCGATTAGCTGGGATTACAGGCATATGCCACCATGCCCGGCTAATTTTGTATTTTTAGTAGAGATGGGGCTTCTCCATGTTGGTTAGGCTAGTCTCGAACTCCTGACCTCAGGTGATCCACCTGGCTTGGCCTCCCAAAGTGTTGGGATTACAGGCATAAGCCACTGCGCCTGGCCCTGAGTGGGTTTTAATTTCAGCTCAGTTAGCAGGGAGCTATGTGACTGCGCCAAAGCTGAACCACCCAGCCTTTGTAGAGACTGGATCTTGCCATGTTGCCCAGGCTGGCAAGGAACTTCTGACTTCAAGTGATCCTCCTGCCTCGGCCTCCCAGTGTACTGGGATTGCAGGCATGAGCCACCATGCACAGTTTAAAACATAATTTTTGACTGGGTGTGGTGGCTCGTGCCTGTAATCCCAGCACTTTGGGAGGCCAAGGCAGACTGATCACAAGGTCAGGAGTTCGAGACCAGTCTGATCAACATGGTGAAACCCGTCTCTACCAAAAATAAGCAAAAATTAGGAGTAGTGGCGTGTGCCTATAATCCTAGCCACTGAGGAGGCTGAGGCAGGAGAATCGCTTGAACCCGGGAGGCAGAGGTTGCAGTGAGCCAAGATTGCACCACTGCACTCTAGTCTGGGTGACAGAGTGTGACTCCATCTCAAAATAATAATAATAATAATAATAATAATAATAATAATAATAATAATTTTAAGCCAGGGCAACATAGTGAGACCCTATCTCTACAAAAACTTTTAAAATTAGCTGGGCATAGTTGCGTGCACCTGTATTCCTAGCTACTTGGGAGGCTGAGGCGGGAGGATGACTTGAGCTCAGGAGTTTGAGGCTCCAGTGAGCTATGGTTGTGCACTGTGCATTGTGGCATGTACCACCAAGCCTGGCTAATTTTTGTGTATTTAATAGAGATAGAGTTTCACCATGTTGCCCAGGCTGATCTAGAACTCCTGGGCTCAAGTGATCCACCTGCCTCAGCCTCCCAAAGTGCTGGGATTACAGGCATGAACTACCATGCCTGACCAATACTAATTTTTAAATTTCAGAATAATTTCCAATGTATTGAAAAGCTGCAAAGGTTGTACAGAGCTGTACACACCACATCCAATTTTCCCTATTGCCAACATGTTACATGACCATGGAATGTTTGTCGAAACTAAGAAAGCAACATCAGTACATTATTAGCGTCTAAACTCCAGGCTTTATTCAGATTTCACCAGTATTTCTGCAACGTCCTTTTCAAGATGCAATCCAGAATACCTCCATTGTAGCAAGTTTTCATGTCTCTTTAGTCCCCTCTGGCCTGGGACAGTTTTTGTCTCCCCTTGTTTTTCATGATCTTGAGAGTTTGGGGATTGTACATGGATTTTACAGAATGTTCCTCGGTTTGGATTTGTCCAACGTTTTTCTCATATTTAGACTGGGGTTAGGAGTTTTGGAGTTGGAGACCACAGACATGAAGTACTCTTCTTGTCCCATGGTATCAGAGGTGCCTGCTATCACACGTGTCCAGTTACTTCTTTAAAAAAATTGTGGGGCCAGGCGCAGCAGCTTACACCTATAATTCCAGCACTTTGGGAAGTCAAGGAGGGCATATTTCCTGAGATCAGGAGTTGGAGACCAGCCTGGCCAACATGGTGAAACCCCATCTCTACTAAACATACAAAAGTTAGCTGGGCATGTTGGCAGGCACCTGTAATCCCAGCTACTCGGGAAGCTGAGTCAGGAGAATCGCATGAACCCGGGAGGTGGAGGTTGCAGTTTGGAGTGAGCTGAGATCATGCCATTGCACTCCAGCCTGAGTGACAAGAGCGAAACTCCGTCTCAAAGAAAACAAACAAACAAAAAAACCAAACAAAAACTGTGGGCCAGGCACGGTGGCTCACACCTATAATCTCAGCACTTTGAGAGGCCAAGACGGGAGGATCACTTGAAGCCAAGAGTTCGAGACCCACCTAGGCAACATAGTGAGACCCTCCATTTCTATAAAAGGTTTTTTAAAAAATTAACCTGGTGAGGGGGCATGAGCCTGTAGTCCCAGCTAATCAGGAGATTGAGGGGGGAGGGTTGCTGAGGCCGGGAGGTCGAGGCTGCAATGAGCCATGATTGTGTCACTGTACTCCAGCCTGGGCAACAGAGTGAGACCCTGAAGAAAGCAAGACATTGTAGTAAGATATAAATTACCCAGTTACTTTTTAAGTCACATAACACAGGCAACAACATTTAGCTAAAATTTAATTTTTAAAATTTTTCTTTGTTATTTGCACAGTGTATTAGTTTTTTATGGATACTAAATAAATTATCAGAATTTAGCAGTTTAAAGCAACACAAATTTTTTCTCTGTAGGTCAACGTGGGTCTCACTGTGTTAAAATCAAGGTGTTGGCACGAAGGTTTCTTCATGGAGTTTCCAGGGAAGGATCACTTTCCTTGCCTTTCCCAGCTTCTAGAGGCTACTGGCATACCTTGGCTTAGGACCCCGTCTTCCCCCTCCAAAGCCAGCAAGGGAGGGTTGAATCTTCACTTCATATCTCTCTGGCCTTCTTCTGTTATCACATCTCTCTAAGCCAGCCAGAAGAGGTTCTCCAATTGTTGTTGTTTTTTTTTTTTTTGAGATGGAGTCTCGTTCCTGTCACACAGGCTGGAGTGCAATGGTGCAGTCTCAGCTCATTGCAACCTCCATCTCCCAGGTTCAAGCGATTCTCCTTCCTCAGCTTCCCACGTAGCTGGGATTACAGGTGTGCTCCACCACGCCCAGCTAATTTTTGTATTTGTAGTAGAGATGGGGTTTTGCCATGTTAGCCAGGCTCGTCTCAAACTCCTATCTTCAGGTGATCTGTCTGCCTCGGCCTCCCAAAGTGCTAGGATTACAGGTGTGAGCCACTGCGCCTGCTGAGGTTCTCCAATTTTAAGGACTCATGTGATTAGATTGAGCTCACCCACGTACTCCAGAATAATCTCCTTTTCTCAAAATTCATACTCTTGATCACATCGGCAAAGTCCCTTTCGCCCAGTAAGATGATATATTCACAAGCTTTGGGGATGAGGGTGTGGACATGTTTGGTGGCTAACTTGGCTACCAGGCATAGGTACCTCTTATTTCTGGAAGTGATACTGTTTCTATTTAGTATAGCAATACCAAATTTCCTTTCAAAGTGCATTTCTTTCATCTGGGCCAGTAGCAGAAATAAAATACAATAGGCTAGGTGCGGTGGCTCACGCCTGTAATCCCAGCACTTTGAGAGGCTAAGGCAAGCGGATCACTTGAGGTCAGGAGTTTGAGACCAGCTTGGCCAACATGATGAAACCTTATCTCTACTAAAAAAAAAAATATATATATATATATATATATATATATAGATGCTTATATATACACACACCCACACACACAAATACAAAAATTAGCCAGGTGTGGTGGCACACGCCTGTAGCCCCAGCTATTTGGAAAGTTGACATAGGAGAATCACTAGAACCCAGGAGGCAGAGGTTGCAGTGAGCTGAGATCACACCACTGCACTCCAGCCTGGGCAACAGGCAAGACTCCACCTAAAATAATAATAATAATAATAAAATTAAAATAAAGTGCACTTCTGGCCAGGCACAGTGGCTCACACCTGTAATCCCAGCACTTTGGGAAGCCGAGGCAGGCAGATCACCTGAAGTCAGGAGTTCAAGACCAGCCTGACCAACATGGAGAAACCCTGTCTCTATTAAAAATACAAAATTAGCCGGGTGTGGTGGTGCATGCCTGTAATCCCAGCTGCTAGGGAGGTTGAGGCAGGAGAATGACTCGATCCTGGGAGGTGGAAGTTTCGGTAAACTGAGTTCGTGCTATTGCACTCCAGTCTGGGCAAGAAGAGCAAAACTCCGTCTCAAAATATATACATACATACATACATACATAAAATAAAGTGCAATTCTTTTTCTTTCTTTTTTTTCTTTTTTTTTGAGACGGAGTCTCGCTCTGTTGCCCAGGCTGGAGTGCAGTGGTGCAAACTCGGCTCACTGCAAGCTCCACTTCCCAGGTTCACGCCATTCTCCTGCCTCAGCCTCCGGAGTAGCTGGGACAACAGGTGCCTGCCACCTCACCCGGCTAATTTTTTGTAGTGGAGACGGGGTTTCACCATGTTAGCAAGGATGATCTTGATCTCCTGACCTTGTGATCCACCCACCTTGGCCTCCCAAAGTGCTGGGATTACAGGCATGAGCCACCACGCCCAGCCAAGTGCACTTCTTTTTCAGTAAAAACAGTTGGCTGACTTCAAGGACATGTGAAGTAAGTAGCATTACATATAGTTCCTAGACAGGGGAAAAAAACAAACTGGTGGAACCATTGGATAATGACTGAGATTTGGGAAATTGAGGCTGGATGAGAAGGTTCCAGAGGCCTAACCTAAATCAGGAAGCAGCTGCAGTTGGAAGAAATTGTGTCTGTTTGGTCTGTTTGGTAGGAGGCCTGCCTCCCATTGACCCAACAATAATCCTGTTGACATAACCCTGTTGATCAAAGCGATCCTCTGACTGCTCTGGGCCGGTTCCTTTGGCTCCTGGTGGAACATACTCAGAGAATCCGGATCCGGTCAGTATAAAAGGTCTGGTCCCGCAGTGGGGGAGCCACATCCTGGAAGAGTGGCCGAGGACAGCTCCCCTCCTGCCAGAGCTTAGCAGGCGCCGAAGTAGCCACATGGCTCCCTCAGAAGACCACAGGGACTGGAGAGCCAACCTCAAAGGCACCATCCGTGAGACGGACCTGGAGACCAGCTCTGGTAAGAGGTGGCAAAGGGACCCCAGCCCCACAGAAACACCAGCTGGGGGCTGGGTATGGTGCCTCATGCCTGTAATCCCAGCACTTGGGAGGCTGAAGTGGGCGGATCATGAGGTCAGGAGTTCAAGACCAGCTTGGCCAACATGGTGAAACCCCGTCTCTACTAAAAATACAAAAAATGTATGGTGTGGTGGCGGGCTCCTGTAATCCCAGCTACTCGGGAGGCTGAGGCAGGAGAATCGCTTGAACTCAGGAGGTGGAGGTTGCAGTGAGCTGAGACTGCGCCACTGCACTCCAGCCTGAGCAACAATGTGAGACTCCATCTCAAAAAAAAAAAAAAAGAAAGAAAGACCAACTGGGAGTGGGGGTCTGATGGCAAACATGCTACCTCCCTCGGGTTGCTGGGATTCTCAAGCCAAGGGCGGGCTTGTTTTATTTCCTGTGCTAGCCAACCTACTAGAACATAAGCTTCCTTCTGAGCCCACGTCGTGGTTCACAGCACGTAGCTAAAAGAATGGATGTGTATGTTATTTGGGTAACTCAAAAAGTTCCCTTTTTAAGAGCACAGGCTTTAGATTCAGATACACTTGCTCAGACACCTGCTTCATTGATAAATCTATTGGCTGGTTTGTCCATCCCTCTCCCCTGTGCTGGGATCTGAGCTGGGGGATTGCCAGGGCAGATACCACCAGGTACCGATGGGATTCTCTGAGGCTGTGGACAAGATTATGTGGGGAGGGGGAGAGTAGCAAGATGCTCCCTAAGACCTACCAACACTTGTGCAGGCTGAGCCTCAGTTTTCTCACCTGGAAAGATGGCCAGGGCTTTCCTCTCTTGGGTTGAGGACTGTGCTTTTCATAATGTGGTCCGTGGACCAGCAGAATCCGCATCCTCTGGGGGCTTGTTAGAAATGCGAGTCTCAGGCCCCACCCCAGCCCCACTGCACTAGACTCTGCATTTTAACAAGTTCCCAGGCAACTCATGGGAACAGCAAAGTTGAAAGGCACTGACATGTTGGACTCTGTGCTCCTGGAAGGCAGATGGATGGATGGTAAGCAGAGACTTGAACTCAGGTCTCTCTGATGCTGAAATCCATACACTTAAACCCTGACTGTCCTCCTCTGTTGGTGTATCAACCAACTCAGTTAAACTCATCGAATGAATAAACAAATGGGCCCGGCGCAGTGGCTCAAGCCTGTAATCCCAGCACTTTGGGAGGCCGAGACGGGCGGATCACGAGGTCAGGAGATCGAGACCATCCTGGTTAACACGGTGAAACCCCATCTCTACTAAAAAATACAAAAAACTAGCCAGGCGAGGTGGCGGGCACCTGTAGTCCCAGCTACTTGGGAGGTTGAGGCAGGAGAATGGCATAAACCCGGGAGGCGGAGCTTGCAGTGAGCTGAGATCCAGCCACTGCACCCCAGCCTGGGCGACAGAGCGAGACTCCGTCTCAAAAAAAAGCGAATAAACAAATGAATTCAGGAAACCATGTCCTGGTGGGGTGCGATGGCTCACGCCTGTAATCCCAGCGCAGACTGGGCTGAGGCAGGAGGATTTCTTGAGTCCAGGAGTTTGAGACCAGCCTGGGCAACATAGGAAAACCTCATCTCCACGAAAAAATTTAAAATTCACCAGGTGTGGTGGCATGAGCCTGTAGTCCCAGCTACTTAGGGGGCTGAGATGAGAGGATGGATTGAGCCCCCTGAGGCTGAGGCTGCAGTGAGCCACGATCGTGCCACTGCACTCCAGCCTGGGCGACAGAACGAGACCCTGTCTCGGGGGGAAAAAGTCCCTTGCTTGTGCTCACTTTCAGTCTCTTCCTCCCTTCTAGGTGGGAAGCTGGCCGGGCATCAGAAGACCGTCCCCACGGCTCATCTGACTTTTGTTATTGACTGCACCCGGGGGAAGCAGCTGTCCCTGGCAGCAACCGCATCACCACCCCAAGCCCCCAGTCCCAGTCAAGGGCTTGTCACCCCACCAATGAAGACCTACATTGTGTTCTGTGGGGAAAACTGGCCCCATCTGACTCGGGTGACCCCCATGGGTGGGGGATGCCTTGCCCAGGCCAGGGCCACCCTGCCGCTCTGCAGAGGGGCTGCGGCCTCAGCTTCCTTCCCGGTCAGCCCGCTCTGCCCCCAGGAGGTTCCTGAGGCTAAGGAGAAACCCGTGAAGGCTGTGCCTGTGAGGTCTTCGACTTGGGGAACAGTCAAGGATTCGCTGAAAGCCCTCTCCTCTTGTGTCTGTGGGCAGGCAGATTAGCTGGAAAGGCCAGGCTCTGATGCCCAGAGGCTGCAATTCCCAGGGCCTGGCCCTGCTTCCCCAGATAAGCAGGAGTCTTTTGTGCTTGAGCCAAGGAAAGATCATTAGATCCGCTAAGTGGCATCTGAAACATCCATTGAGTGGCAGAGGCAGGATAAGGCACCCGCACACGAAGAGATTCATTCATTCATACAGCAAGTATTACTGGTACATCTTCTACATGCCAGGCCCTGCAAAGTCCTGGGGAGATACTATGGTTTTCTTGGAGCTGGTATTTTTGGGGTAGAGGGAACCCAACCCAAATAAATAAAGTAACCCAATAAATAAAGATGATTTTGAACAGTGGCAAATGCTCTGCAGGAACTGAAACAGGATGCTAGAAGGAGAGTGACTGGGGTGAAGACCTTCCCTGATGCAGTGCTTGGGAAGGGCCTCTCTGCGCAGGGAAAAAAGTGCGATCTAAAAGATGAGAAGGGGCCAGCCCTGAGAAAATCCACCCTCCCCAGGGTCACCTGCTGTCATCTTACCCCAGGGCAGGCCAGAGAGGAGGTCAGAATGCCCCAGCATGACGGGGAGGGGCAGCGGGTTTCTTACTGCCATCTTGGCTCAGAGGCAAAGGTGTAGGTCACTGCAAAGGCATGCCAGTGGGGGCTGGGAGGCTCAGGGAAGTTGGCTCCCAGGAGACTCCGTCCCAGAAGGCAACCCAGGTGGGACCTGGGGATCTGAGGTGGGAAATAAGGGGACCTGGCTTCTCAAAAGGGAAGGAAGTGCTCAGAAACAGAGTATCATATTTGAACGAATGAAAATGAGACATATTATTTATTGAGCATCTACTGCACACCAGGCTCATGCTGCCTTCTAAGGATAAAAAAAAAAAAGGTTAGGGGAGGAGGTTCACCCCTCAGGGTAACTGTGTTCCCTGAGTAGGAGGTGGGGTTACTGGTGTGGTGTGAGGGTGTCTCTAAGAGATGCACAGCACTGTAAAAAACCCTAAATCAACCTATTTAAGGAAGTCAGTCTCAAGGCTCCCAGATAAAAATCACTGAGTTTTTATGTATTTATTTATTTTAGAGACAGAGTCTCACTCTATCACCTAGGCTGGAGTGCAATGGAATAATCACAGCTCACTGCAGCCTCAAACTCCTGGGCTCAAGTGATCCTCCTGCCTCAGCCTCCCGGGTAGCTGAGACTATAGGCGCACCACTCTGTCCAGCTTGACTTCTTTGAGTTTTAGTAGAGAAGAGGTCTCGCTGTACTGCCCAGGCTGGTCTTGAACTCCTGGCCTCAAGCTATCCTCCCGCTTCAGCTTCCCAAAATGCTTGGATTACAGGTGTGAGCCACCGTACCCGGTCATTAATTTATTCAATGACTATTTTACTAGGTTCCTACAAATAATAGCCACTAACATTTAACATATATTGACCATTTACTCTGTGTCACATAAACAACATGGGCACTATATTTGCGACCATTTTATAGGTTAGAGAGCTGAGGCACAGAGAGGTTGAAGAATGGACTCAAAGTTCCATAGACTGGTACCGTTGAGATTAGAACTCAGGCAAGCCTGGTGCCCATATTCCTGCTCCTAACTGTGAGGTATATACCCTCTCATCCTGGTAGCGTCTCTTCTAGGTAGAGAGGGCACGCAGAGAATAAGTGTAACCCTGGCCTCAAGGAGCTCACAGCCAGGTGGGGGAAGCCAGAAAGAAGGCAGACAATTGCCATAACTTCTGAGAAGTGCCACAGTAAGGGCAACACAGAACGATGCTGGAGGGCAACCACTCCACTCCGGAGAGAGGAGATCAGGGAGGGCTTCCTGTAGGAAGTGATGCCTAAAATGAGATCTGACCAGTGACTAAGCTATACGAAAGGGTGGGGGTGGGGGAGCAAGTGGGGAGTGCTCTGGGCAGAAGGAGCAGTCATTCAGTCTGGCTAGGGTAATCGTCACTCATTCATTTATTCATCAAGTATTTATTGGGCACCCACTGAATGCCAGGCTTTGGGCTAGACCGTGCGATGGAGCAATGAATAAGACAATGAGGCCCAGCCACGAAAGAGCTTATCCTCTAGTTGGGGAGACAGGCAATGCGCACGCACAAAACAAACAGATCAGAAAAGTGGCAGGAGGCCACGCACGGTGGCTCATGCCTGTACTCCCAGCACTTTGGGAGGCCGAGGCAGGGGAGGCGGGGGGAGATCACCTGAGGTCAGGAGTTTGAGATCAGCCTGGCCCACTTGGTGAAAATCCATCTCTACTAAAAATACAAAAATTAGCCAGGTGTGGTGGCGGGCACCTATAATCCCAGCTACTTGGGAAGTTGAGGCAAGAGAATTGCTTGAACCCGGAAGGCAGAGGTTGCAGTGAGCTGAGATCTCGCCACTGCACTCCAGCCTGGGTGACAGCAAGAGCAAGGCTGTCTCAAAAAAAAAAAAAAAAGAAAAGAAAAAGAAAAAAGAAAAGTGGCAGGAGCTGCATCAAGTGAGGCCTGGCAGGCTGCAACAAGACCTTTAGATCTTAGATCTTATTCCCAGATGGCAGCACTGGAAATTGTGAGCAGACAGCGTCATGGCCAGACATACCTTTGAGAAGGATCCCTCCCGGCCTTCTGCCTGCAGGGGAGGAGGCACAGGAGGCTGAGTCTTAATCCTGACAAAAGAGAGCAATGGCTTGGACCAGAGAAGAGGCTACAGTACAATCTGGGTGACATATGCCCATTCCACTCTCCTAAAGGCCCCAAGGACAAGACTGCAGAGGGAGTTTGAGACCCTCAAGGAGAAAGGCGGCCTGTGGCTGCACAGCCAGCTTTTCACCAGTAGGTGTCGCCCTCTCATCAGACTGGAGGACACTGGGTCCAGGCCTGGACAGGGAGGAAGGTGTGGACCTGCTGGGTCTGTTTTTCAGAAGCCAAACTCACTCTAACCAATCCTCCTTTCATCTGGAATAATGAATGTTTATTTTATGCCAGGCACCCAGCAAAGTGACATTTCAGAATTGAACCCTGGGGGTCTTGGTGAGGATTCACAGGAACCAGGCACTTATACCACTTATCCTCGCCCTGGAAAGGGAGCTGTCCTCATTACTATTGATGTCGTTAGTTACTATAGCTGTCGTCATTACAGGGCAATTGAATATGCACCCCACACCTCATCAGTTCACCTAACCCCAATCGTGAGGTTGGCATGATTTCTCTTGCCATTTTACAGAGGAAACTGAGGCACAGAGAGGTTGAATACTTTGCCCAAGATCACTAACTGGAAACCAGTAGAGCCCAAATCCAAACCTCAGGCAGCGTGACTGCACACTGCGCTTGCAGTCCCATACTGTGCTGTGAACACACTGGTCACAGCTGTTCAATAAGTGAGTGAAAAATGACCCAGCGCGGGACCTGGCAGCATGTGGGGAGTGTCTGGGGACTGAATGGCTGGTGGGGCCCTTGCTGAGACGGAGCACACAGGTGGAGGAGCCAGTGGGGACATGGGGAGATGACAGGTTCAGGAGGCAGATGTCGCATGAGGGACTGTGGGACATGCCGGGGGCGGGGGATGCAGGCAGATGGTGGCCCATTCCCCATTGGAGCTCTGGTCAGAAGCTGAGGCTGGCAATGGGGCTGCATTGGTATAGAGGTTGGTGATGAAGTTGCTCTGGGAAGGTGAGGTGTAAGACCAGTCATCAGCCCTGTGAGAAACCAACTTACCTGTCCAAACCCAAAGAATGGACTCAGAGGCACGGACAACAGTGGAAGAGAGACTTTTAATGATAGTCTTACAAGATCAGGTGTCTGGTGGGCAGGCACACCCAGCACAGTTACAAGCAATTTATCCCCTAGTGCGCACCCTCCCCTGGTTCCTCATAGGCTGAGTACTGTAGGATCACAATCTTCCTGGACGTCGCCTATTGGTGGTTGGGTAGGAGTTTTAGGTGTTTTCTTTAGGATTTTCTTGTTGCATTTTGTTGCAGCCCACAATACATTGCAATCATAGTCAGTTTAGGGCTTTCTCAAGTATTTCACTTAATGACCTAGGTAGTCAGACAAGCTGTTAAGAATAGACAAAGCGAGCTATTTTGCAGGCTAGTAAACTTTCATTCTAGACTCAACTTTTTTAGTTTGGGTGAGGGCAACTAAGGGGGCCCTGACAAGCAGGCGCCGGCTACCAAAGCAGGGGCCTAGTATATTCTGTTTGCGGACTCAAACCTATTCAAGCCACTTTGTTTTGGAAACTGACCACTGTATACATTATTTCCTTTAGGCCCAAGGTGACAGAGGTGTGAAAAATTTGAAATAAGCAAAAAAATCACAAAAAATATCCAATACCATCTATGCATTGTCTTGATTCTCCAGGGGGTGAGCATTTTTCTTTGCCTTTGAGCTATTTTACAACTCTGTCTATTGTAAGTAGCCCATAGAAATGCAACATACTTGTCTGCAGACAAGCAGATTCTGTCCTGTCCTGTTCAAGTCCAGTAGATTCTCCTTCCCCATTGTGGAAGAGGTCAGTGTTACCTCTGTGCATCCATTTCAGTATTCCCTGACCTACAGGTATCATCTGTTCTTTGCCGCCTTCTTTGAACTGGTTGTAACATCTTACTGGTTCCCACATTAACCATGAATTAAGTAAAATCATCAGTGAGAATGTAAAATGGTACAACCACTTTGGGAAACAGTCTGGCAGTTCCTCACACAAACATTGAGCTTTCAGAGGACCCAGAAATTCCGCTCCTGGATATATACTCAAGAGAAGTGAAAACATTCGTCTATGTGAAAATCTGCACAAATGGCCAGGCATGGTGGCCAGTGTAATCCCAGGACTTTGGGAGGCCAAGGTGGGTCAATCACCTGAGGTCAGGAGTTCGAGATCAGCCTTGTCAACATGGTGAAACGCCATTTCTACCAAAAATATAAAATTTGCCACGCGTGGTGGTGCATGCCTGTAATCCCAGCTACTCAGGAGGCTGAGGCAGGAGAATAGCTCGAACCCGGAAGGCAGAGATTGTAGAAAGCTGAGATTGCACCATTGCACTCCAGTCTGGGTGAAAAGAGCGAAACTCCATCTCAAAAAGAAAAAAAAAAAAAATCTGCACGAGTGCACAGAACATTAATCACCAAAACCAAAGGGTGGAACCAACCCAAGCACCCATCAGCTGATGGAAAGGTAAGCAAATTGTGGCCTAGCCATACAGCAAAGTAGGTTTCAGCCTTAAAAAGAGAGATTATTGGTCCATACTACAATATAGGTGAATCTCGAAAACATTATGCTAGGTGAAAGATGTCAAATACAAAAAGTAATTTTTTTTTTTTTTTTTTTTGAGACAGGTTCTCACTCTTATCACCCAGGTTGGAGTATAGTGGTGTGTCCGGAATTCGTGGGTTTTTGGTCTTGCTGACTTCCAGAATGAAGCTGCGGACCCTCACTGTGTTACAGTTCTTAAAGATGGTGTGTCCGGAGTTTGTTCCTTCAGATATTCACGTATGTCCGCAGTTTCTTCCTTCTGGTGGGTTCAAGGGGTTCTCGCTGATTTCAGGAGTGAAGCTACAGACCTTCGCTGTGAGTGTTACAGCCTTTAAAGGCAGCATGGACCCAAACAGTGAGTAACAAGAAGACGTACCATAAAGAATGAAAGAACGAAGCTGCCATAGCGTGGAAAGAAACCTAATCAGGTCGCCACTGGCTGCTCCCGCAGCTTGCATTTATTCCCTTATCTGACCCCACCCACATCCTGCTGATTGGTCCATTTTACAGAGAGCTGATTGGTCAATTTTACAAAGAGCTGATTGGTCTGTTTTGACAGAGTGCTGATTGGTGTGTTTACAATCCTGTAGCTAGACACAGAGTGCTAGACAGAAAAGTTCTCCAAGTCCCCACTAGATACAGAGCACTGATTGGTGCATTTACAAACCTTGAGCTACACACAGAGTACTGATTGGTGTATTTACAAACTTTGAGCTAGATACAGAGTACTGATTGGTGTATTTACAATCCCTTAGCTAGACATAAAGGTTCTCCCAGTCCCCACTAGACTCAGGAGACCAGCTAGCATCACCCAGTGGATCCCGCACCCGGACTGAAGGCGGAGCTGCCTGCCAGGCACGCGCCGTGGGACCGCACTTCTCAGCCCTTGGGCGGTCGATGGGACCGGGTGCCGCAGCACCAGGGGCGGCGCTCCTCGGGGAGGCTCGGTCCGCACAGGCGCGGGTACGGGGAGGCTTTGTATTTATCGAGTACTAGCTCAGGCAATCCACCCTCCTCAGCACCCTCCTCCCAAAGTGCTGGGAATGCAGGAGTGAGCCACCGCACCCGGCCATTTTTTATTTTATTTTATTTGAGTCGGGGTCTCACTGTGTCACCCAAGATGGAGTGCAGTGGTGTGATCACGGCTCGCTGAAGCCTCCATCTCCTGGGCTCCAGCGATCCTCCCACTTCAGCCTCCCGAGTAGCTGGGGCCACAGGTGCATGTCACCATACCAGCTAATTTTCATATTTTGTGTAGAGACGGGCTCTTGTCATGTTGCCCAGGCTGGTCTCTAAACCTTGGGCTCAAGCAATCATCTCACCTCAGCTTCCTGAGCATGTGCTACTTCCATCTGAGTTTGAAGACAACTCAAACTCAGTTAGCAAGGGGCTTTGAACATCTGCCTGGGCTCTTTGTGCTCTGGCTTTCGAGGGCTTCCTGGAGGAGGAGGCCTTTGGCCTGGGCTAGGCCTTTAGAGTGAGGAAACCTTCTAGGTCCTCTCTGCCTGTCCCAGTCTCTGGTATTACCTGACCTGGACTTTCTCACAGGTCTCCAGCCCCAGAGAGCTGCGTCTTTTCAATTTCCCCTACCTCCTGCCCGGGCTCACCCCCAAAGCTACAAGATGCAAGAATCACCTTTCCATGTGGGGGCTGCCAGGGTAGGAGGAGGGGAGCTGTCTCGGCCCATTGGTGGTGGCGACTGATCCAGGTTGACCCAGCAGAGGGCTTTCCAGAGCCATAGCAAGGATTCACATCCCAACCGTGCCACCTCCAGGCTGGGTGACCTTGGGCCAGTTGCCTGACCTCGCTGATCGTCCGTGTCCTCGGCACACCGTTAATCATAGTAACCTGCTTTGCAGGACTCTTGTGGGAATCAGCAGCGCGCCTGGCACACACTAGTTGCTCAATGAATGGGGCGGCTATAATTACTCTTCCGGGTGGGGGCGGGGCGCAGCGCCTGCAGCCAGGCCTATATTTAGCCTGGAAGGAGGTTGGGGGCGCTGGGAGACAAAGCGCGGCTGCCAGTCCGGGCGCCCAGGGGGCGGACCCTGCGGCGGCCGACCCGCCCTCCCCTGCCGCAGGGTCACCTTGGTCGGGCTGGCGGCCAAGGGTTCCTTCAGACCCGACGTGCCCCAGCAGCCCAGCGGCTGCTTGGTCCCCTGAGCTGTCCTCATCCTCGCAAACTGCTGTCTCGGGGTGGGGGGGAGGCTGCTGGGGGCTGGCGGGGGTTTCGGACCCATTGACCACTTGGGAAGCTGCCTCCTTTCCCAGCACGGGCTGGCCAAGGGAGGGCTCTCTGGGATCGATACGCCAAGGTGAGCCTGACCCCAGGTGGGGGGCGCGGGAGGGGGAACCAGGCTGGCTCCTCCCCTGACATCGCGCCAGTGAGTGTCGGGGCTGCAAATAGCCCAGTGGAATCAGTGAGTCATGGAGACTGGAAATACCGCACCCCCTCTGATCCCCTCCCCTCCTCCTGACCGCAGCCGGTGGAGCTGCGCTGGCGAGCACGCCTGGGGATGTGAGGGGTGGGGGACCCCTCTGGAGTGCTCCCCTCCCCAGGCTCCCTGAACCAGCCAGGACACCCCCCACCAAATTCCAGCTGGCTTTGCCTCTGGGGCTGTGTGACCCTGGGCCAGTCACTCAGCCTCTCTGGGCCGCAGAATCCCCATTAGGTACAGGAAGGGCTTCAAGATTCGCCTGCCCACCTTTGCGCCCCTGCGCCTGGGACGAGACAGTGCTCGGCACACTGCCCGCCACATAGCAGGACAGTAAATATCTCTGGAAGGAAAGAAATAATGAAAAGGGAAGGGCAGGCAGTTGGAAGAGAGGCTGTTGCAAGGGTTTTCCAGAAACAATCCTGGGGTTCCTGCCCAGGGGTGTCTGGGGAGTTCACGGAAGAGGCCGAGGAACACCCATATTTTGTGAGGTCTTCAGCTTTAACTTGAGCTACAACCCCCACCCCCAAATCTCAAAGAAGGTGTGTCTGTTTCTCTCTCGGGGTTTCCAGCCCTGTCCTAAGTTAGAGAACTCCAGGCAGGCGGCCTCCAGAAGTCTGTGAAAATGTCCTTTATTGTGTATACAGGTTCCAGCGTCAGGGCTCTCCCACAGACCCCTCCCCAGTCCTCCCCCAAGGGGCCCAGAGTGGTGGGAGTGAGAGGCTACCCTAAGGCACACTGACCAGAGAGGCACGGAGGGAGGAGGCTGGCTTGCCACTTGCCTTGGGGACCGCTGCTAACTGAGACCCACTCCTCACCCCTCCCCTCCACCCTGCTTCTGTATGTGGGAGATGAAGCCAAGAGTCACCGGGGGCAGCAGGCATTCCCCAGGGTTAAGGCTGATGGAATATCCCTATACCAGATGGGAGATGGGGGCTTTTCCTATGACTCCCCCCATCCCCCAGCTGGAAGATGTGGGGAGGGGTGCATAGCCCTAGAGAGGTAGAATGAGGGGAAATACTCCTCAGTGCCCAGAGATGGGGAATTGAGAGCAGCTGTTGACACCCTGGATTCAGATCTAACCTTCAGCGACGAAGCCGGGCACTCAGTGGCTCAGCGTTGTTTCCCCATTGATGAAAATGGAGATTGTAAATCTGATTTGAGAAAGCTCTGAATTTGGCCTCAACCAATGGTAATGCTGAGTATTCGAAGGACGATAGGTGTGTGTGTGTGTGTGTGTTACACACACCGAGCCTATAGATTCATAGATTAAAGAGGGGGATGGATGGGGAGGCGACTAATCGGAGGGGAAGGTGGCAAGAAGCTGGGGTCCAACCTTGAGGACCCAAAACTCCATCCATGCCCTGGCTTCCATCTCTGTTAGGTGACCCTGTCTGCATGGGAGCAGCCGCAGGAACACAGGCCTTTGGCAGGGAGAAGGATCAGCCCCGCCCCCAACCCCACGTGGCCTTGTCTGGAGGCCCCAGCAGGCATGGGACGGCAGGACTTTCATGCAGTTTATCACGAATCAGCTGTATTGGAAAAACCCCATCTATATACAGATGTGGCGCAGCTCTGCCCTGGCACAGCCAGCTGGCTGGGGGCACAGGGTGTGCAGGCAGCCTGCTCGCTGGCGTGGGGCTTGGAGGCCGGCAGAGGGGAAATTTACCAGCACGACTGTCTCCTCTTGGCCTTGCTAAGCCCTCGGGCGTTAGTTCCACTTAGATAGGCACCCCTGCCTGTGACCTTCCCTCTGTCTCTCCCACTTCCCTTGGCCAAGGGAGTTCCAGGTCCCTGGTCCCCTTGCCCTGCAGAGACTTCATAGATCAGAGGATTTTTCTGTCTGTCTGTCCTGCAGAGCTTGCCCAGGTGTCCTGCTGGTCCCATTCCCCTTACCCACCACGGATTCTTTAGATCTTCCTTCCCCGACCCCAGCCCCTGTACTCTGGATTAAGTGGGGGAGGCCATATCTGAAATCTGGGCAGGCCAGGGAGTCCCTGGCCTGCTCTGGATAGAGTGGAGGGCCCTAGCTTGGGAGGATGGTCCACCTGGGGTTTGGGGAGCGTTGGGGCTGGAACCTGGGCTGAGATGTCCTGGGGCTGTTGTAATGGGGTTAGGAAGGCTTTGCTGGCAGGCGTGGGGCAGGGGGACAGAGAAAGGGAAGGGAGAGGCCCTCAGATTTTGATCTCTGTCCGGAAGGTCTGCTGGACGTGTTCTGTATGCGGGTGACGCCGTGCCCGGATGGTGAGGCTGCCGTCCTCCCGCAGAGCTGAGGTCACTGATGTCGGGTCCACGTCCTCCGGCAGCTGGCACTTGTGAGCGAAGGTGTTCATGACAGTGCCGTCAGCCGCCAGCTGGGGAAGGGGTGACCCGTCAGGCAGGCTGCCCTGATCCCTGTCCTGCTTGTGACAAGCTACAGCCCTCTTCTCCCTATTCTAACCGCAGCCAGGCCCCACATGCCGAGGGCTCTGCCCTCAGGTGCGGACGGGCTGCCCAGGGTGGTGATGGCCACAGGCCGAGGGCTCTGCAGGGACAGCGCAGGGGTGCTCCGCGGAGCTCCAGTAGCTCTAAGGGACAGGCAAGGGGCATGGGGAAGAGGTGGGGCTTGGAGAGAGAGGCGCCTCCATGGCAGTGGCTCAGCATCTGGGGCTCGTGGGGAACGCAGAGATGACAGAGGAGAGCCGTGCCTTCCTGGATCCCCAGACACATTGGGCATCTGCCCACCAGGGCTGAGTGCTGGCCCCTCCCCCGCAACTCGGCCAGCACATAGTGTCCAGGGGAGTTTGGGGCGGCTGAGTCACTGTTGGGGGTGGCAGGGCTGGCACGTGCTGCCCGCGGGTCCTGGTGCCCCCAGCCCATGGCATCCCTGGCAGGGACGCCCAGGAGTCCACCCTTAAATGTGGAGGGAGGAAGCCAGCCCTTGGGGGCTTAGGAGGAGCCTGGGGCAGGTCCTCTCCTCTCTCCTGGCAGCCGTGGCTGTTCCTGGGCAACGCCCCTCTTCAGGCCTGGCCATGCCCTCCCCAGGGTGGAGGCCCCAGTGCCTCCTCCAAGTTCAGACTCAGACACCCTAGAGACCCAGTGACCCTGAGACCTGTGGGCAGACGGTGTGTGTGGTTTGGAGTGTGTGTGACCCTAAACTGCAGCGTCCCTGCCCAGCCTTGGGCCTAATTTAGGAGTCCCAAGATGGGTGACAGATCTCTGGCTGTGGGAGGGAAGAGGGCTTGAGGTGTGTCACATGGAGAAACCCCTCCCCCACAGACCAGGTGAGTTCCCCACCTACCCGCATCCACCCTCTACAGAGGAGCTGTCCTCACTCTGCCATCACCATCTCACACCCGTCATCTCCCACCCTCAAGCCCCCCCCACCTCAGGCTCCCTCTGCCCACATCCCTCCATCCCTCTCCCATTCCCCGGAGGCTCCCTCAGCTGCCCAGGACCCTGGAAGAAAGGATCTGGGAACCCTGGTGCAAAGAGAGGCAGAGAGGGGCCCCATGGCCGTGGGCTGCAGGGACAAGCCCTTCAGTTAGCCCTGGGGGTGTTTGGGTGGGGAAGGGACACTGGCCAGGGTCTGGGGTCCGAGGATGGGAAGGGGCAGTAGGAGGCATTGGAGCCAGGAGCGAATCTGGGCAGCGGTGGGTGGGGGAGGCTCACCTTCTCGGCTCGCACCTCGATGTGGTTGTTGGAGGTGGTGACAATGATGTCTTCAGGCGAGAAGTCCCTCACATCCACTGCAAACTCATAGGCATCTCCAAGGGTCTTGATGTTGCCTGGCGCCCCGGGGCGGGCTGTGGGGTGGGCTGCTGTGAGTGAGGCATGGAGCAGGCCTTGCATGCAGATCCGGGGGTTCCAGCTCCTTTTCTTGGGGCAAGGGGCAGCTCCCCCAGGCCCTACCTCCCCCCGAACTGTTTCTCCCTAAGCTCCTCCTCATTCCTACAGCTCACCTTTTCTGGGGTGGGGCTGGGGCCTCGCCCAACACAGTGTGTGTGTATCTGAGGCTAGATCTGTAACAACCCCACCCCAGGCCTGGAGCCTGGGGGCTGCCTCCCACCCCTCATCCCGTCCAACCCTCCAGGGCTCCAGTTGGGATTGGCTGTGGTTCCAGAGCATGGGTGGCCATGGAACCATGTCCAACCCCCGGGGCCACGACTGTTCCTTAGAGGCCCACCTGTTTTCATGGCCACATCTGTCCCTGTGGCCACATCTGTCTTGGTGGCCACACATGGCTGCAGGCTGTGCAGCACCTGTTCCGGGCCAACCGGCAGCCACAGCCTGTTCAGTGGCGCCCTGGAGCAGATGTCCCCTCCCTGTGCGCCTCCCCTCCCCTCAGGGTCCGGATCACTTGCCTGGGAAGGCCAGGGGCTCCGAGTGGGGCCGCATGAAGCTGCCAAAGTCATCGGAAAACATGCTCAGGGCCTTCTCCATGGGTGGGTCCTGGGCCGGGAGGGCACGGGAGGCCGAGGAAGAGGTGGAAGAGGACGAGGAAGAGGAGGAGGAATGGAAACTTCTCTCCGCTCGGAAGGTGGAAGAGGTCCTGTGGCTCATCCACGGGCGGCGCCGGGCCCTGCCCAGGCGGGCAAGGGCTGGACAGGAGAGGGTGTGGGCACAGGCCTCTGGGGGAGCGTGCCGGGCCCCGACTGCGGCCGCTTTATAAGGCCGACTGTCCCTGGGCTTGGGGCCAGCCCCTTGTCTACTAGCTAAATTTAGGCCTCTCCATGGCCCAGAGGGGGCTGGAAACCTTCTCCCGTGCGCCGGCCCTGCTGACAGCCCGACACACGCAGGCCGAGAGGGCTGAGCTCACAGCCTGACATTCCAGGCCGACCACAGCAGCCCCAGGGGCCTCCTCACCATTGCACAGGGCTGGATCCTGTCTCCTTGCCACTTGGACCTCGGTGCCTGCCCCAGAACCTTGCAAGTTTGGGGTTTCTTGCGTGTTTTATTTCCCCCCTCAGCCTGGGGGCTCCTGAGGACGGTGTCTCCCCACAAGACTCTGGTTCTCCTCCATGGCTGTGCCTCCCCCATCAGTGTGCAGGCTCCTTGGGGACGGGGTAGGTGGAAGCACCACTGCTGTGTGACGTCAGGAGTTCCTTCCCTCAAGGCAGACAACTTTCACAGCCCATCTCTAAGGAGAGGTTGAGCCCTGCCAGGGGGTGTAGAATGTACAGCTGTCCCCTGCCAGCCCCCACGGGGACCTGGATTCTATACCTGCACTCCCTCTGACTCTCAGAACATGTAGAGGCCCCAACAGGACCAAGCCGGCAGCTTTCTCCTTAAAGGTCTAGAAGGTTATGTTTCTGACAGCTGTCTGCTCCACCCTGTGTCAGAGGTGATGCCTGCGACTGCCTTAGGTAGGATTTCAGTCAGAGGTAAAAGAGAACTCCGGAAGACAATTATTCTAGCCCTGACTTCTGGAGTGCCTTCCGGGCACAGGCTCCTGGCTGCAGGCTGTCTAAGTGTGGCCCCGTTTGATCCCCGCGCAGCTGGGAGGGTGGAGGCGCTCTTCCCATGTTATGCAGGGGGAAGTGAAGCCTCTTGGAAAGGGCAGAGCTTGCACTTGCATAAGTGGCAGAGCTGGGATTCGAACCCAGGTGTGTTGGGCCCAAAACCATTCAGAGGCTGAGGTGGTTTGAACATATGCCTATGGAGACAGGTTGGCCCGGAAGAGCCAGAGAAGCCCCTCCCTACCCACCTGCTTGCTCAGCGAAGCCAGGACTGACCTTGCACTGGGCCAGGGTGGAGGCCATTCTGAGAGGCAGCCAGGCCCTCTGCTCTGCCCAGGTTGCAGTTCAGGGCCTCTGCTGTCCTCTCCGATCCAGCCCTACCGTCCCAGATCAGCTCCAATGCCTCCTCCCAGAGGGAGGCCTCTCTGACTGCTCCTGCTCACATGGGCCCACACCCAGTCCAGATGCCCCCAGCACTGACTGTCTTAGTCCTCCCACAGCACCTGGCAGTGTGACATGGTCTTCCTGTGTGCTGTGACTCTCTGCTATGTCTCTTCTTCCCTATCCAACTGGCAGTTCCCACGGGGGCAAGGGTTCACCTGTCTCCCCATTAGATTGAAGGTTCCTGCAGATGGGCAGTTTCTTGTTTTATCAGAGCCCCCTACAACCCAGTCTGAAGCTTCATCCTGGAGGGCTCCTTCTACAGAGGTCTTAGCGGTGCTAGTAGAAAGTGGAGTAGAAGCAGAGCAGGGCACAGGGCACAGTGGTGGGCCAGGCTGGTTGCTGGAGCAACAGGGCCTGTCACCCCTGGCAGAGTTTCCTGCCCGTGTTGGGGCCTGTGACACCCAGCCCGGCTGAGGGGTTTCTAGGGCCACTGGGAAGCCACCAGCACTGAGGTGAGATGGAGAGAGGGTGGGGCGGGGTGGGGGGCCCAGAGCCTGCTGCTCGCCAGGGAAACAGGAGCCGGTGGCTAAATGCAGACACACTGTCATGGTGCTGAGGGCCTGAGTCACTGCCCCTGGATGTCAGATCCCGTTACCCACCCCGCCCACCATCCCTCCTCCCCTTTTCCCCACTTCCCGAGGCATCACCCACACAAATACTTGGTCCTCTGGCTTCACTGGCCCAGAGGGACCTCAAAAGGTCATCAAGGCCATTCCCCTGCCTCTACCTTCAGATCACAGGGACAGAAGAAGCGACAAAGATGATGTAGTCCTTTGAATCCCAGTCACCCAGGGGGGCTTTTCACAAACACGGACCTTTCTTTGGACCTGAGGATTTTGATTTGGGATCTGGAGAAGGGACTTCACATCTCTTCCCATCAGCTCCCCATACAGCCAGCTCGTAGGCCAGTGATGAAGCCCTCATCACTCCGCAGGTATCCATTGAAACCGCGCTATAAATAGGTGCTGGGAACTGTTCTAGGCTTTGAAGGACTCAGAGACGAATAAGGCAGAGACAAGCCCCTGTTTCTAGGCTCACCTCATCGGACAGAAGAGGAAACTGAGGCTCTAGTTGATGAAGGAGTTAGGGTCAGCAGAGCTGTGCTGGCTTCAAACCCGTCATCCTGCTGCACCCCCTGGCTGCCCTTTTCTCAGCCTCCTGGTGCTCACAGGGCTGGGGGTGAGGTCGGATGTGGATACGCTGTGCCGATTGTGGGACGTAGCCAGCAGCTGCCCCAGACCAGACACTGGGGATCGGGATGTCGACAGGGCAGCCAGTTCTGGTGCTGTGCAGAGTCAACAGGTCGGGGTGGCCAAGGTGAAGGCGGGCTCGAGTCCGTACAGAGCAGCAACCCCTATCCCACCTCCCACAACACACATCTTCGATTTTGATTTGACTTGCCTGGCATCTAGGGGCAGAGGGTAGGTAGCCCATGGTCCCAGATTTTAACAATCATTCAAGGGCCATCATAAGCTTCAGAGAGTGGCTTTCTCTGGTGGGAGTGGAGGCAATTGTCCCCAACCTCTTGCCCAAAGTGGCATCAGACTCAACTCTTCTGTTCTGTGCCCAAACCATTGCCCTGGTTCAGCCTCAGGAGCTGGAGGAGATTCAGGTAGGGAAAGAGTTGCACAGTGGAGGGCTGGGTTCGGCCTCTGCTGTGTGACCTGGGATGAGTTACTCAACTCTCTGATCATCTACAAAATGGCGATGCTCTCCCCATTCACAGGGTGCGGGAAGAAAGATTTGAGTTGCAGATCAGAAGCCCCTGACACGTAGAATGTGCTTGTTCCTCGCCATGTCCCCTCACACCTGTGCTCCCATCCTCTGTTGGAGTGGGACAAACTCTGTGGAATTACCCAAAAGTCCCCAGACAGAGCCGCTGGCTCTTGGACGTGTGCTTTGAGAGG